>NC_084759.1:180489269-180512788 GCF_028858725.1 Colius striatus | reverse complement strand
GTAATCAGTTTGCATCCCAAAGCACCAGACTAAGTTAGTATTTGGAAATGTTATTAATGATCATAAAATTATACAGGGTTTTTTGTTTGTTTTTAAATTAACCCAGATATATTACTTGGCCACATGAGCTTCTGTGTCAGTGAATCCCTTGAGTTCACTGCCCTAGTAGTTGCAGCAAGTAGCCCTTCTTATCTGGACAGTGTAATTGCAGAGGGATCAAGCAGTCTACATTAGGTTCCACAACAGAAAAGGTTTTATATCCTTTCACTTATTTTCCTACCTGTTCCTGATCTGAGAGTTGCAATTTTCTTTCTTAATGGGTCATTTCTAGCTTAAATTTCCTCTTTTTTAAACTGTCTCCATACATCCTGTTTGGGTGTTTAACTTTGCTTTGAGGTCTACCTGATGATAGTCTCCAGCCTGAGATGGTGTTTTGTAATTTTTCTTATGAGCAGTCATCTGCAAAGGAACACAAGTAACTCAGAATGGATTAATAGAATCTTTCCCAAAATGACTTATCTGCTGGTTGCTGGTGGAGAATGGAGAATGAAGAGAAAAATTGGGACCAAGTGTCCCTAATGAAGAAGGAAAGCAAGTGTTTTGAAGAGTACTTTTCACCATGGTTTAGAAAAGAAAATTCCCATATTTTTCCACCTGGGAAGTATGGATATGAATTTGTTACTGGGCACAGGAAGTTTATAAAAATATCCAGGCCAGAGAGAAGATTATATGAACTGGTCAAAGTGGAAAATGAAAACCATGTTGCCAAGAGAGCAATTATCTTGCTGCATGAGACTTCACAAAGGGTGTTACCCGATAGGAGTATGAAAAGCTATTCAGTCCTTATCTCTTTAAAACCACTAACTAGGATGATCTTCCCTATGCACTTTTTTCACTTCCTTTCTCTGCTATTGATCATTAAATAAGTGCCTTTTTGGTGGAATATAGTTTTTGTGTTTTTAAAAGTGACACATTGTCTTACTAACTATAATATATATGTTATATATATTTATAATATAATCCATTGTATGTTACTCATCTATATCACAGAGACCAACATAGCTCCCTTCCTACCACAGCCTTTTCAGTGAGACAATGAAAGAGAGTGCCAAAGCCTTTAGAGTGTGGCTGCACTACCTTCATAGTGCAAATGTCTTAACAAGTGTATAGTTTCTCCAACTGTCTGAAAATTCATGAGCATCAACTAAATGCAAAATCAGAGTCAAAAGTAACCCTCCGCTTGATGTTTTCACAGTGCCAAAAGTAAAACAAAGGTAAAGTATATTTTGAGTTTTACTGTTTTTAAAAAAAAAAATCTGAAGTCCAAAGCTAGCACAGTATCATCAAATATTCTCAGTTCTTTCCTATCGCTCTCTGTCTGTCCCTGGTTTGTTTCAGTACTTAGGGTTAGAGGAGCAAGCCATGTGAGATAGCATTGGATTTGTTTTTGGGAAAAAGGCACCTATTACCTTTACTCTCACTTTCTTGGCAGCACAGGAGCAGCTTCATGTCACGGGCATAATTTTGTAAAAGGAAGATATATAGAGTGAGAAAGAAGGAGAACATAAGTAGGAGAAGGAGAGAGACAGTGTAAAAAAGTGAAGAGTATAGTAACTATCTGTATAATATTTTAGCAAAATACTCTGACTTCTGAAGTGCTCTATATCTTTGGTTTTGTGAATGGAGAGAGAGAAAAAAGGCACTTCTGAATAGTATAAAGCACATTTTTGCCAGAAAAAATAATTTCTACTTTTTGACTTTAGAGACTCTCAGAACAAGCATTTCATGAACTAGGCCTAAAACTTTCTATTTTTCAGGCTCATAACAGAAATTTCTTTTAAGATTTATGAGTTTGGGTGCCTTTTAAAGTGTAAATTACTTTTTTTGCTAATATCAAAATGACAGCCTCAGGAGCTTTTTAAAAGATGGGACTGCAGCAAATAATGCACAAGCTTCCCACGCTGTGCTGTCAGAAGGCCTCCATGCCATCTTATAACACCCTTGCTATTTCTGCCCTGACCCTCCTTCAAGCAGGAGTTGACAATCCTGCTAAATCATGTGGTAGGTTAGTGATGTGGGAAAATGTCAGCATGTGATTACAATAAATCTCCAAACTCTCTTTCACTTTATGTGACCCGTTCAGGATTCAAATTTAGAAGCACAATGCAGTGAAGGTGGAGTAGTGATGTGCAGATTACATGTTCCTCGATCAGTCTGACATGTGGAACAGTGATTCAGTCATGGCATGTACATCCCCCCCCTGGGTTTTTCATTGAGGATAGGCAGAAAGGGAAGAGAAACTTTGGTTTGTAGCAAGGGCTTCAGGGAAGTCCCCTGGAAGAAGTTGAATTAAGAGGAAATCCAGGCTGCCTCAATTACCTGTTTGATCAGTAACTCCCATTTGATAGGCAACCCCAGAAGCTACTTCTGATAGTGATGGAGGTTTCCCCATCACCATCTTTCCCAGAAGAATTTCCACCTTTGAAGTCTTGTGATTTCCTGGTTTCATCTTAGCTGATTGGTGTATTAAATAAATATAAATAAATTAAATTATTAAATATTATTAAATATTATTAAATATTATTAAATATTAAATTAAATAAATATAATTCAAATTCTCTACTGGATTTCACTAATTTTTCTTTGTTCAAAGAGGATTTACTTAGAAAACTTTTTAATTATATCAACAGCGTTTCAGTTATGGATATACACTTAGTTAATGGTAAGAGATATCTATGTTGCTGTGAAAACTGTCAGATACTACACAGCTTGAATTTCCATGTGTATTAAATTTGGTCAAATCTCAAGCCTGTTCCCTCTTTCAGGCATTTTAAGCCACACCGTACAATTTGCCCCAGAAATCTGAAAAAACATGGCAGGTGTGATGAGACAGACATGGTGAAAAGTAAAGCTGGTCTCAGCAATGACTAGATCAGAAGTAAGGTTTAGAACCAGTATAAAAATAGCAAAGTAAGCAGACTTGGAAGCTTGGGTAGGATGGACTGGCAGATGGACACAACCTGAGCGTCTATGTAGGATGCAGAGACAATCCATCACTGCATGATGAAGTCCCTGTATGCTCAACACAGTCAGGCTGAAGTGCAGGAGTTAAAGGACTATCTAGATAGCAGTGAGTGCACTGATTGTTGAGCAGCTCCTCAGAGGAGAAGAATGTGTTTCTTGGTGAGACACAGGTGAAAGAAGCCTTTCCTTCTCCCACCTATACCAAGTTGTTTTTTGTGGTTTTGCTGCTTTTAGGAGAATAAAAGCCTTCTCACGTACAGTACTGCCTTCCTTCCCAATTTATTCTATTGCAAATATTTTTTTAATTCAGTTACAGGTCTGTTCAGGAAGTGAATAGTGTGTTTTGTTTTTAAATCTAGAAGCTATATGCTATAAACTATAAAATAAAATACAGCACCACAGGGAGCCCAGCTGCCACATAGAAAGTTGATCTCTCTAAAACCCTCTAGCCTGAAACAAAAAAAATGAATTGAGACATTTTTATGGGATTTCTCCAGCTAAAGCCCACCTTCAAATCCCACTTAACTTTGTATGTTTACATGTGTCAAATTCTCATTACATAATAAACAAAAACATGTGTACAAATGCAAAGAAACTAAAATCAGATGGCTGGTGGTCTGTAGGGAACTGTGATTATTCAAGTCCCTGCTGATATCTTTCCGGAATGTCACGTCCAACTGCAGATTTTGGCAACCTGTAGCCATTTCACCATCCTCAAAAAGTTCTTTGTATTTGACAAAATTGACTTTTCTTCTGTAACAACAGAGACTACAATTTTTTTATAATTGAATTGTTGTGAAAGACCAATACCATTTCTAAATATCATTAGATTCCACTGTTAGATGTTGTCATTGTCATGTAGTAATGTAGAAAACACCTATCCTTCCTGATATTCACACTTAGACTAGCATAAAATTAATCAGTATCATAATTATGTTGATTCCTCTTCCACACACCATTACCGGAAATGGTCATAACCATACAGAATACTTCTGTGAGTCTGGATGTCTGGATACAACATAAACCTCACCGGCCACAGGAGTTGAAGAACGTCTAAATAGCCAACTGATGCACAAAAATAATAAAAGAAAAACACAGAACCAGCAGCTGGAGCTGCTTAACCGGGTGAACAGGGCAGGGGAGGCCTAGAGAGATGAAAATTAGAGAAGAGCTTTGGGGAGCAGACTGATGCAGAAATAGCTGACCTCATCCTCCAGCTAAGTAAGTCGGTTCTTCATCAGCAAGGTACCAAAAGGTATAGGAGCATCAAAATTAGGCTTAAAAGATCTCAGACATCAATTGCTCTTATTAACATAGGTCACTGGATGATGTGTTGTCCAACAGATGTGAGTGTAGCAAATCTCACAAGTCTAAAAATCACCCACTCAGTACACACACTATAGAAACAGAGAAACTAAGTTGCTCTTTGATGGTCTTACTACAAAGAGCATTGTGATAGCGTCCTTCCCTGAAACAGAGAATTTCAGAATATCAATGTATTTTTCTGAACTTGATGCAAACAAAAGTATTTCTCTGGCTCAGATTTTTCATCAAACCTCATATTCAGTACCAGACAAGCTGTTGCTGTGGAACATACTTAACACAGGGATTCAGGTAGGAAGCATTTTTTGCAAAGTGGTTTAACTATTTCTATGACTATCTGGAAATACTGGGAGCTTCTTTTGCTTCTGTCCTAAGAAATGGAGACCAGAGACTCGACTGCCCTGCAGTGAACAAAACTTGTTGCTTATTCCTAATTATAAACAGGTCTTATTCTTTCGGAAATTTCAAAGGCAGTAAGAATTCAAAATTAATATTTTCATAATTTATATCTCCAACAAGGACTGTCCATCTCAGATGGCATCCATTTGCAGCAAGATGATACAAACACAAAGAAACAGAAATTATTTATATTGAGCTTATGGTAGCAGAGTAAGACTTTCCTTGCAGCACTTTT
Source organism: Colius striatus (assembly GCF_028858725.1). Classification (NCBI taxonomy): domain Eukaryota; kingdom Metazoa; phylum Chordata; class Aves; order Coliiformes; family Coliidae; genus Colius; species Colius striatus. The sequence goes on along the minus strand of NC_084759.1, from coordinate 180,507,807 downwards.
TTTCCCTGTCTAAAACCACCAATGTGCTGCCAAAATTATCACAGTACCCAGTGTATGAGATCTTGATGAGTAGACTGTGATGAGGCAAAATAGCCAGGGGTTTAGCAAAAAAAGGAAATACTCTAGAACTCCTTGATAGTCTCATCAAGACTGGGTAAAGGATAGCTGGCAGAGCTACCTTAATGGGTTTGTCAAAATACCTCTGACAAAATCTTCCTCAATGTGATCTTAACAAAACTAAGGAGTCACTGGTAAAAAATTGAAAAATCTGTCATAAATTAGAATTCAAAAGAAAGAAAACAGAACAAAAATAATGTCTCAAATTTCATCATCACAGTAATATTTCTCAGGTTCCCTGATTTGACAAATGATTCAGACCAACTTAGCAGCAGTATAAAAAAGAAGGTGAATGTTAGTATAATCAAACAAGATATATCAATTTATCACTTCAGATAAATGCCCCACATTTAGATAAACATGTACACATTTTTTATTCATATTTACATGTAGGGTAATACAGACCTCACTTGTTAGCTTCTGCCTGCAGGAATAAGCCATTTCATTTGCATGTAGAGATTTAATTTAGGTTTTGTAAACAAAACTGTAAATTAGAAAGACTGAAAAACACACTGCTACATCTACTGAATGTCCTCGGGGCCATAAGAAAGAGAGATGATTTCCACAAATCATCTACAAATAATCTTGTTTTCCTGGAACAAAATAATGCTATGCACCATTTTATAATACCTAATGAAAACCCTAAGCTCTTGTTGCAAGTCTTTCTTGTGTAAGGAGAAGGACCTTATAGTTCTTACAGGGTCTGATCCTATTCACAGCCAAATGCAGTAGTTTGTGGAGGTGCTCAGTATCAAGCAGGAGCAAGCCTCTGTAACCCTTTAATTGCTAATAATGACATTTCCTTCAGGACTATGCTACATCCATAAATTTTTCCAACAAGTAAAACAAGTAGTAATAGAGGGAGAAACTATAAGACAATTGCAAGGCCCTCAACAGCTTTGAGGCAGTGAGAGGTCTTCAAAAAACCAACTGTTCAGGAGCAAATCCCATCACCTCTCCACCTCCCCCTCATCACTGCCTTACACACACTAGCAGAAATCAATTGGCCTCCAGCTGACAGGCACACTATTTTTTCTATTTAACAACTTCCAGGGTGGTCTCTTTCACTAATCCCCCAGGCCGTACAACAGAGCTGGTGCTGAAGTAGCTTCTGCAGTCAGCTGTTGGGCAGTACATAAAATGGATCAGCAATGCTTGTTGGCAAGGAGATATTTCTCCCAAACATACCTTTACAGTTCTTACCTGTTTCAAATTTGGAGCTTAATCTTTCTTAGAATGAAATTTAAAGGACAGATCAGGGCAGTGAACATAACATTAAATTGTAACACTTCTTTACTGTTAAGCTTACAAACATGTTTAACAATTGTTTAAAAACTTGCAGCTGACAATTCTCCTGGGTTAGGATATCCGTTCCCTGTGGCCAAGCTGAGGAGCTGCCCAGGCTGTACAAAGCAACTTTAAAATTTCAGCAAAAGAAAAAAACAGTCTTTTGAAGACATAGCGTTTCTCTTTTTTTATTTCACCCATCTTTAATTCTTTGACTGAGAACTTCTGGTTATTGTTGTTAAATGCCATATGTGCACAGTATGTGTTTCTAAGACTCTTTGTTTTCCTTGGATGCATGTTTATGGGCATTTGTTCCTATGTTATTTTTAGATACCAGGACAGTTTATAAATTCTGTAATGTTGGTTGGAGTGTGCTACTTTATCCTCCACTGAGACACAGAGGACAAGCCCTAAGCTTGAAAACCTGTTTTTCTAGATCAAGCCTTAGGGAAGGAAAAAACCAACAAAATACTGTTTTAACTCTGAAAGTTTCTAATACAAGTCAAAATGGAAAAACCCCAATACATGACATAACAATTTTTTAAATGAACTAAATTGAAATATCCCAATATGCTACAAAAAATAGGAGTCCACAAATGCTTCCAGTGAACCCAGCTGTGCAGTTTCAAGCAAGCTGTCTCAGCATGTGGAAACAGGTTAACATTTGGACACTCCACTCAGGCTAATTTCCTCTGCTGCTCAGAGTAAGTACTGCTACATTTTCATGTGACTACTGTTCCTCATGGCTGAGTCAACTCATTTAGCTTCAGAGATGGCACATCCCAAGGTAGCAGTTTACTGAGGGCTGATGGAAGACACTACAGGCCAAGGAGTTACTTTGGTACTGTTAACCTACATAGATTGTCTGTTGCTGCTTCTCCTAGGCATTTGGTGTGATGCATTTAGTGTGAACTATGTATGTGGAACATGTTGAGTTGCTATGTTTTCCTGTGGAGCAAAGTAAACCTTTACTGATCTGACAGTGTCCATAGGGTTTCCCTTTCTTCTCTCAATTAATTAGTAATTAACTCCTAGTTTGTGTCTGTGACACCTCATGTGCTTTTTGCTTTTGACTTCTTCACTCTACCTTGTTGGGGTTTTTTGTTTGTTTCAAAACCAAAAAGCTTTTTATCTTCCTGGGAACTTTTTTTTCTGGTACTCAGTTCTTTAGGGAGATGAGAAGGGGATCTTCAACACCAACCCAAAAGAGAACTGTGATTCTCAGAGGAAGGATTACTCTTGTCTTCAGGATCTGCAAGCTGCATGAACTCACCAACATTCTCCTTTTCCCATGCAATCAAAGATGAGTTACCTGTGGACAGGGAGGAATCTGGAAAAGCTGAAGTCAGCTCGTTACTTGCAAAGAAGTCCCATTTGGTAGCAATAGGGGACTCTATGGAGCTTAAGCAAAGGCACAAAGCTTTAAATCCCATATATACATACACCAGGTCAGGCTCTCATTGAGTAACTTCAGTGCTGCCTGACATTAGTATCTGGTAGGTTCAGTGGTAGCTCAGAGACATACTGAGAAACAGAACTCCAGTTGATCCTCCACCCTCAGATCTGAAAACAGAGGTCTGCACTCTCAGATAGTTAACCCAATATAACTCTGTTACTTTGTAGCATTTTATACTCCATGTGGTCCTGGTACATTTTTTCAGCTTTATTTCCTAATCAATTGTGTAAGCAGTGTCAGATATTTGGTACCAGGAACAAACAATATCTTTTGAAAATAGATTCCTGGAAGATGAGATAGCAATGTTGGATTCTTGTAAACCTACAAAAGAATTTCAGTTAGCTAAGTTGCTTGGAAGGAAAACCAGTTAAAATCCTGATAGTAACATCAATGCATAAAAGAGAGTACTCCTAAAATAAAATTAAAATAGGTCAGAAATTTTCAAATTAATACTTTCATTCACTCTGTCTGCTGGAATAGATTTTGTGGAATCGCTCATAATTTTAATGTCCTTAATTCATCCCATTTAAGAACCAAATATTACATAAATTATTATCAAAGTTTTCTTGTAACACTTATTTTTAACAACTTAGAAACTATTACCAAATATATACATCACACACATTAAAATATGCAGAGACCACAGAACATTTACATTAATACTAATGAGATAATCCACCTGCCTGTTTCGCTGTACAACAGCTGCATGGATTTAAAAGGGTTCAATTAAACTTTACTCAGTGCATAGATAATTGATCCAATGTGGAGAATGATGTCACTGGTAGGTTAAAAAATATATTTTACCTTTTAAAATAAAATTGGCCCATTAGAAAAGCTGGAAATATAAACCTGACACATAAATCATTCTGGAAACTTTGTTTTATAGAGCAACAAAAAGAAGGAAAATGAAATAAAATCACAGCAGGTACAACATGCAGATGCTCATTATTTCATTTCCTCTCCAAAAGGAGCAACAGAAATCTAAAGGAGACATTGCTGTTCTTCTCTTTCCATATGAGAAGTTCAATTAGTCTTTGGTATTTCACTGTATTTGTTTTTATCTTTTCTAATGGCTCCATTTTGTTAAAGGTTTTGTCCCCTTACCCTCTACAGCAACAGAGCACCACCATTTTTCTTTTTTAATTAGTAACTTTAGATGGCATCAAACTTCTGTAAGATGCTTTTTTAGTAAATAAGGAGGCATAAATCTTTAAAAATCTGTCTGCCCACCATCTGCCTGGGGCACTGTATCATTTTCTCTCAGAGCCGTGGGTGGACCAGAAGGACCAAGTTGGACCTCTGCTCCAGGCTATTGAAGATGAAAGCACAACTTCTAGCAAAGTTTGTACCTCTCCATATTTATGGTAGTGGACTGCAAAATGCATTACTTAATTTCTTGATACAACACAGCATTATTTCTGACACTGCTAGTGGCATTTACTAACCTATTCCATCTACTTCATGTTAAGATAATACAAGTTATTAGAGAGAAAGAGGGATAAAAGACAAGTCATCTATCCACAGAGGCATTAATATAGTTCCTGTCCTTATAACTTTTCAGTGGCTATTCAGAGTTGGCATTGAAATAATAACTTTAGTCTGAGACTGTGAAAGTGATTTAATTGAAAAAGGTCTTCTACAAAGACAAACTGAGGAAAAGATTATTTAATTATCATATGGCATTAATAATGGGCTTCTCCAAACTTAAGGGAAATTTAAACAACTTTATTCTCCCTTACTAGCATGCAGTGTGCTCATCAATCTGATGCAACTCCCTTCTACCTGCTTCATTCAGAAGCTCTATATCCTCTGACTGTGTGAGGGCTGATCTGGAGATGTTGCTGTTGGATACACTTACAACACCTGAAGTTCTTTCCAGCAAAGCAAGAGGTCCATGCTCTCCACTCCTGACAGATGTAGGATAATATGCACAGCTAAGTGCACCCCAAAGTGATGGAGACTTTGGATACAGTATGTAGGAAAGTAGCTCTATTACAACAGCCTATTTCCATTTTGTGTGTACAGTTGTGCATGTTAGACCAGAGAAAGATTGCCACTTGAAACTGGCAAGTGAAACAAGGTAAGCAGAATGTCAACCACATGCCTGCACCATGTGCAGGCGTGAAAGTAAGTATAGAGCAAATCATACACCCTAGACCTCACTGAGACTCCTTGTCTTACCTATGTGTTTGGATTGTTGCTTCACAAAACTTAGAGTAATTAAGATTACTATAGCATATTTCAGAAAGATATACACACATATTAATACACATGCACGTTGTACAATTCATTATTTTTGACTGTGAGGGCTTATGACTATAGACACTGTCAATTTTTATCTCATTACTCATCACTGCTTACTCCTAGTGCTAATAGTATATTTCCATGAAGTTTGTGTGTGCTGCAATGTAAATTCTGACATTGCTAGTGTCAGTCACTAATCTACCTCCTTCAGTTCACGTCAAGATGATACATCACAATGCTCAACAACTGTCATCCCTGCTTTAAATAGATCTACGTTTTTCTCAACTTTACAATTAAATATACATATATATCTGTATCTTCGGTTCCACATCAAGTTCTGTTTCTTAAATATGACCATGAAAGTCAAACTAAATATTTTCCAGAGCAATTACCAGGTGAAGTGGGCTTTTGTTGTTTTGCTTTAGTTTCATTACAAAATGCTTTATAAAACTAAAAGCAAACTGAAAAATATCTAGATATTTTTAAATTTTGTTTATAGGTCCAGATATTTTTTTCCCCAAAAAACTTATTTCTCTCACTGAATTGTCTCATCTATATTTTTACTAGCACTGGTTTGTAGTATTTCCAGATTGATATTTAAAAATGCTTTCAAATATCTCTGGCCATCTAGAGTGTTTAAATTAACTAATGTCATAACAAATCTGAGCATAATTTTAAAGAAAAACCTAAGCTCTACATCATCTAGTCTTCTCCCATTTCTGGTGTTACTACTCTAGGTCACCATTTCTGTGCATATTATTCCCTACAGAAATCCTAAAACTATGTTTATGCTTTCTTTTGCTGCACAAATATTACTATATTTTTGTTGCAGAGCTCCTGATAATATACTCTATTCTTCTTTTACATAAGTTTATCAATCCATTTAACTCTTCTGTGCATTTGTTTTGTTCTCTTGCTCTGGTTTGACCAGTAGTGGTAATCGTGCTGTTTGGGCAAGAGGATGCATGTGGTTGTCTTAACTGATGTTCTAAACAAGTGGCTTTTCTGCTGTACCTGAGCCTCTGCAGAGAGACCTGGCAGACTGAGCACTCCTCTGGCGACCAGGACCTGGGAATGGGTTCATGTAAGGAACCCAAGGACAGAATCCCAAGGCAGTGGTGCCTCTCTACCTGCCTGCATAAACCCAGCTGTAAACTGATTCGTGTTTGGATCAATAGGGAACAAGAGCTGGCACAAGATCTGTTGAGACCATTGTTAAGGACCATTGAAAAAGGAAAAAAACAGGAGACCGTAGCAAGAATATGTAGGGTGCTGAGCCTTTAAAAGTGTTATAACATGGATGTTACATACATACACATTTCCAGTGAACCTGAATTCCGAGCCAAACTATCTGCACAAAAATATTCTTCAAGAAATTGTACTAAGGTTTTTTATCCTTTGCAATTTTAAAAAGCAAGGTTTTATAATACAAAGGGCCTGGAAAATATATTTTATCTGTTTTAACTATGCAAATATAATAAAGTATCTCTTTTTTTTTTCCTTTTTTTTTTTTTATGTTTTCCCATTCACATTTGGATGAGTTTTAGTACTTAGCAGGGCTAGAACCTTGAATATTTTTTTAAAATGAGATTTTGAAATAGAAAAGCTATAAATAATGGACAATTTAGTGCTGTAGCTGCACAATATAACTACTATCTCTCATTTTTTACAGCAAAAGAAGTTGCATTGATCTGGGCACAAACAGACTTAAGCACAAGAAAATGTGTGGTGCACATGAAATGGATATAGTTGAATCTATTCCAATTATTTCATTGATTATGTACATTTTTTTCTCCAATGTATGAACATACACATGTATGAGAACTTCAAAGAAATACATTCAGTGCCTAGCAGGATTTTCAAAATAATCTAACCTTTGAAAATCTCATTGGGAGCCTATCTGCATTTTTAAATGCCTAAATAGCTTTTAAAACCTGGTCCTCTGCAATCATAATTGTGTCCTCATTTAAGAATGTGCAACGTGGTGTAGCAATTTGTGTAGCTTTCTGATGTTACATGCCCAAAAAAATAAACAAAAGGCAGAGGGAAGACCAGTTTTGTTTTCATACTGATTTATAGAAGAATGTATTAAAATATATATGTTGTCTGTGCAAAGTGAGCATAAAAAAGATAACATGCTAATCTTTCTTTTTGCTCATTTTCCATAAGTGGAAAGAGATAATAATAAGAAAGAGCAATGGTGATTTAGTCAATTGATATAAGAAGTAAATGGCTATTTAAAATGGACTAAGCAAGATCACAGATGGGGTTATAGGGAGAGTAGTGATTCTGTTTCAGTTAGCATAAGAAATCCAACCTAAGTTTTTTATATTAATGGAATTATTTAAATCGAATGCATCAATAAAAATAGTCTGGTTTTACATGGTGTAACAGAATAGGATTTAACCCATAAAACTGATTTAACTTTATGGATAAGCATACACAGCCCACAAACAATCATCCAGAAATCAAGCAATCGTATTTCCCATGGCCAATATAACTCATCTAGGTTGCAGAGATTTAGATTATATGAATGATTAAAATGTAGCAGCAATAGAAAATACTACCTATGTACATGGAGGTCAAATTTTAATTCCTGTGGGAATCATAACTTTGAATTTTCTGACATATGTATTTAAATTTTCAGATATAATGTTGATTTTCATGTTGAACATAATTTAGTTTTTTGAATCACATGTGCCATCGCCATACTACTCAGTTCATCTCTCAGTAAAGTATGCTTTTGAAGTAACAGTGTTTAATATGATAGCTCTGGCATATCTCTGATTAATTGAGCTGCTGCCTACGAGTTATACACACACCACTTGATATCTAAAAATCTGATCTGCTTTGAATTAGGACTAGATCATCGCTACTTGTTCGTCTCATGAGCAAACAAATCTAATGACAGTGTTATGGATTCAGTAAAGGTTTCAGATGCAAACGTGTTAGGCTGCACAGCTAAGACATGCATATATCCTTTATTTAGGATGACAAAAAACTTAAACATATCTTTCAGTACTGTCTCATACAAACACAGTACATCACTAGCCTGGACACCAAGTTATTTAAAGCTATTATTTAGTACCATAATAAGTAGCAATTTAAATACAAGGTAAAATCATTACATTGTCTTGTTTACTACTGATGTTAATGTCAAGCTGACGTGTAATGCTCCAAAAAAGGCAGCCTATGATTTGTTATCATTAAATTGTCAGTTCTGTCATGTGTTAGGCATAGATTTATACTATATTTCTTTCAGCGTATCACTTTATTTTCTATCAGTCAAAACCCAAAGTGTTTTAATTGTGTCTCTGCTATTTTTCTATTAACTGTTTCATGCATTTTTTCTCTGGCCTTTTAATTGCAGTTTAATAGTGGTCATTAACACATTAAGGGGTGTTAGAAGAACATTTGAAGTCCTCTTGACTTCTACCAAAGTTGACACTTCAATGCTAGAGTAATTTCAGCTATTCATTTATTTAATAGTGACCTATGCAAATGTGGAACCATGTCATTTTACAAATTGACTGTAATAATTAACTAGAAAGGCAGAGTAAAATGAAGCAGGTTATAATTAGAATAAAACTGCTACAGTATTACGTCAGCTAGAATAAAATAATCTCAAATGATTAAATTGGTTTCAATTATTAAGAATCAGTTTAATGTACCCACTGTTCTGATTTTTTACATTTCTCTTTTTTGTGTGCATTAGATGTCACCTCATACAATTTATGCATTTTATTCATCTTGGTAAAACAGGCATTACAAAAGTTTAATTAAGTAGTAAAAGACTTCATATTATTCTGTTGAATTCTAAATTAGTTGCAGAAAGAAATGATAGTGCATAGTACATACCATTCATACACATTTCAATTAGATGCATCTATTGTTAGCTAATATTTCTCTACTCCAGTGTATAGATAAAGGCACCGATATAGAGGAATATGTAGATATACACACAGCAATAATGATGCTGGCTCCCACAGTATAATTTTAACTCAGGTGAACAATGCAATTTTCAACCATATTATTTAGATTTTTATCTTTAGGGCACTCATGTCACTGTTCATGATAAATACAGAATTTCAAAATTACATTTTCTTTAAAACTTTCACCTTACTTATTCAGTTGTTCATTTTGCACATTATGTACATGTGGACAAATACAGAGACATATACATGTATGCTTGTAGGTGCACATAAATCTACATGAGATAGATATATTTGATAATAGCATATGCAAAGTCATATGTTGAAGATGAAATCAAAACATTATTTTGGTCTTGGTTTTTGACATAATGGTGTATTGGCAAGTCTGTTTTCTTTGGCTCTACTCGCCATTTGTAAACTCAACTTTAAGTATGACACAAGTTAATGCTATACAAATGAGCAGTGGGATGGCCAGCTTCTGCTTTAAAACTATTATATTTAAGATACATCAAGCTTCTCTTTTCTACTTCTACAGTTTAAAATTATTGTTTAAAATTAGACCTGTTTTATGTGAATTACTGTATTACTTGCTGGACTAGTCAAGTACTTCCAGGAATTGTGGCTTTTGTCTTTAACACTTTTAGCTCAATTTATAGATGTTTATACATTTGTTTCCAAATGATGTCTCTATCAAGGAATATACCCTTAACAAATTCTCAAACAAGAGTAAATGATGTCTCAGCAGCCAACTCTGATACTTTTTTGTACCTTTTCTCATCCACATAAGCAGATCTCCAGGAAGCCAGGCTAAGTTATTGAATGGTAGTTCATGCAAAGGCTAGAGAAAAGATATGTCCATGAGTGGAAATGTATAGAAATGATGGAAATACTGCTGTGGTGTTGCAGTGCTCATACCAAAAGAAAATAGACACTTAACTTGTCAGTGTTTGAGCTCTGTTGTTTATCCCCACATAAAATTACCAGCAGCATTCGAGTAATGAATAAAATGCGTCCATTTGCCAGTAGAGACAGTACATATGTGTGAATATATTTTTATCATTTGTGTGTGACAGAAACATAAGCGGTATTCCTTATAAAAATCCAGTCCTGCTTCAGTCTCATCCTCATCTGCTGTGACTTCTGTGTGGATGCTTCAGAAAATCCCTGTTCCTCAGTGAGGCTATTTGTAACTGTTTATCAGACTATAAGATCATTGGCTGAAGTTACTATTTTAAAATATATTTTTCCTTGCTCTTCTTATGTATTGAATTCCATCGGGGTGGTTATGACAGTAACTGAGTGCTTGCATGCTGTATTCATTTTGGTTTTGACACAACTTTTACAGTCTCCCTTAAGCAGTGGTAAACAACATTATGTAAAACGTGTCCATGATCTCAGTAGCATTTTCTATGCAAGTGTCTCTATTGGTAGAAATGCAGTAATGGATTTTTAAAAAAAAAAATCCAGTGTGCAAAAAAAGAGTGATCATGAGATGCTGTCATCAGCAGAAGAGTTTTTAGCAGGATAAGCTTGATGTTGATTTCAGCATCACAGTTAGCAACCTACACCTCCCACAGACTGGATTAGGAAATTTAACATACACCATGACATCTCAAGATTACTGGAAGTCCTGAAGCTCCAGGCAGTTAGCCTCTGTCCCAGCTTCCCAGGAAGAGGTTCTGGGAACCTGGAAACCTTTGACCACAGGCCATCAAACAAGCTGTCAAAAATCTCAGAGACTTTAGCTTCCATACTTTTCATGAGGGTAGATACTGACATAAGAGAGTGAGTTTTCCAACTTGTGAAGGAGCTTTCTAATGTGTCTGTTGGATCCTCACCATTCTTATGGGTCCTATGAACCTGCAAAAATCACACACTCCAAGTGGAACCAGACTTCTTTTATTGTATTGTAATTAATATTGTGCAGTTGTTATTATTAATTACAATTTGTCAATATAGTTAAATTTCTTTGCATGGAACAAAGACAGCGAGTACACTGCAATTAACTGTATATATGGCATGTTATGGTAATAGTATAAATAACTGATTCCTGTATGTCTTATTGCTGTTAAATATGGATAATTTAGACAAATAGTTTATCCTAGAGTAACTGCTTTGCAGATTTTTATGAGACATTTGCTTGAAATTTGCTTTTTGAGTACTTCCTAACACATTTCAGCAAACGTCAAACAACCCAAAGATGGCACATATAGGAATTTTAAAAATGCATCTCAGCTTCTCAAAGAAATACAGGAGAAGAAATATTGACATGTGCAAACTATGCAGTAACATACATAGAACTTTATAAGAAAATAGTCTAAAGAGAATTTGACACTTGTATGAAAGAATAGGGAAGATTTGACTAATGTGTGACTGATGTGCAGCAGGGATGTCCAGCCACTGTAACAGGAAGCTGACAGGCAGAGCGACTGGGTGACATTGCTGTTGAGCCTTTGGAAAATCATAAGGTTTCTTTCAGTCTTCAGTCTACAAAATATCTGCAATCCACACCTCAACCAAAAAGAAGCATGAAACAGGCCTTTTGTCAGTCTGTCAGGGAGGATTCATCTCACTTGACTTTAGTCAACTGAAAATTTGGCATATGGACTAAACTTGTCTAAATTCCCTTTATAGAATCACAGATTAATTTATGTTGGAAGGGACTTCTGGATGTCCTTTCCTGCTCCTTGGTATCAGTGGAGAATGAAAGGCAGCTACTCTGAGCTAGAAGAGCTAGCTTAGCTTTTAGGCAGCTATGGAACTTTGTAAGTTAATTATGTGATTTAGTTTAGACGATCTAGCCTCCTCTAAATGACTTAGTTTTAGTTCATATCTACTATTTCCAGCATGGAGTAAAAAGAGCCTGCCTGTCCTGTTAGCTACCCTGAAAGTTACTTGGTTCCTGATTTATCACTTCCATGGTAGAAGGAACAGCAATATAAAATTAATCACACATGTTGGCTCAGCGAATGAGTCTCACAGCATCTATAAGATCTTGGCTGAACAAGATCTGCATATGTTGAAGGGAAAGAAATGAAAACAAAGCTCTCTGAGACCAGTTTATTCCTTTTCTTTTTTCTAATTAGTTTGAGAGAGAGAAAAAAAAATACAAGCTATGAAATTCTCCAGTCAGGAGACGAGAAGAAACAAAACAAGGCTCCTGTTAAAAAATACTACTGCTGCAGCTCACCCTTCAGAGTTCTTGTAATCTTCAGCACATTCTGCATTGGCCCACTTTCACCCTGACAAACCTTCGTCATCCACTACATCACTGCCTTGTCCCTCAAAGCGTTTCTTCTCTTCCCTCTAGAAAAATGTCTTCTTTGTCAAATTATCATCTTGTTAAATAGAATTGAACTATCTACTCACAAAAGCCCTGATTTTATTTATCTGCATCATCAACAAGGATGGTTGAAGAAACACTCACAGGAACAGGAAATGAGAAAGAGAACAATCAAGAAACTTTTTTTATCCCGTGATGCTCAAACAACTCTTCCTATACTAGTTGCAGCACTTGATGGTCATAAATTAATCAATCCTTCTTTGCTTTGTCAGTTTCTTTCAGAATCTCCAGGGAGATTTTCCAGCTTTACCTATCCAGCAACCGTCATTTTGAATTCTTTGAGCAAGATGCCTTCATTGATCCATCGTACTTGTATGTCTTTTCATACTCTTTCATGGCCAATAATAACACTGAAAAAACCCCAAACCTGTTTTTCTTTTTAAAAAATCCTATTATACCCATCTTGAAGGGTTACAAAGTCTTCCATATAACAGATGTCTAAGAGCAGAGTCACCAAGTTCAACAGTACTACTTGCTAGACTAAGTAAACTGCAGGAATTATGGAGAGTTCCCAATTGGGCTATAAGCTGAGGTTTCTACAGGCTGAAAGAAAGCCCATGGGAAATGAGACAGGATCACCTTCTCTTTCCTCTATTTTACTTGGTCGTGTAGTGAAATAATAGTTTTGCATCTGTTAGGTAATCCAGGTCTGGCAGAGGATTGTGCTAGATGATCTTTTGAGGTCCCTTCCAACCCTTCAGATTCTGTGATTCTATGTATAAACATAACTTAGACTGAAGCGGGTGAGCTTGTTCAAGTGGTGGCATGCTTAGATTTATAACATAGTCATGGCATGACAGGAACCCATGGCATTCATAAGGACGAAAAAAGTGAGCTTTCTCTTGGTAAAAATTACTCTTGTTGTGAGCTCTTTTTCTCCATAAGAACTTATCTGTTATGTAAAGCAATTTGTCTTCAGAAAGGAGCAATATCATTACTGATGGGTGGCATCATAGATTGCCCCTCTAGCATAAGTCTGGTTGATGAAGAGTGAGTAGTCACACCACTGATTGTGACTACTGGCTTTTTCCTTTTGTAATTCTGATTTCTCAACTTCATATAAAATTGACACTGAGCTTTGTCACTGACAGGTTCATACAAAGAAAACACATGAAAAAATGAAATCAGAAGGTTCTGTTTGTAGATTGTTGTAATGCAAGAAAATAAAATATATGCTGAACATGACTAGGCAGAACTTTCATACTTTTTGCTAAAGGCATATTTTACTTTGCTGTCAATAGCACTTGCAACAGTAAAACGGAAAGGAAATGTGTACCTAAATTGCTAAACTTTGACTACTGTCTTGAAATATAGGTGCACATTAGTATATTAATATATTTTTCTGGCAATACATATACAACAACACTGATTATCATAGTGGTGATGAATGATAGATGTATTCAATATTTAAACTCATTTCATAGCTATTTTTATCAGGGCTTAAACCACAGCTGTGGAAGTGAACATCCACCGACTCAATCTGATATCCACTATGACTCCAGATGTGCCCATCTCTCTTTATGATCTTCTGTATTTCCAGCTTCTAGTCTCCTTGATTCTTTTCCATGATTTGCACATAGTATTAGTCTGTCATTTAACTTTAATTTTTTAAGCTAACTAGAAAGAAGGGGCTGAACAAATATTGGAAACATTTTCTTTGAGTATCCATTTGAATTAAACAGCCAGGTAACATTTGACCATGTTTGTGACCCTTTCATGTTTGCTTTTCATGAATTTTCAAGTGTTTGATCTCTGTTAGGGAATGGATTAGCAAAAAGCAAATTTGTAATTCAAATGCTGGAAACTCCACCAGCACCAATTTAAAATTGTATATTCAGATATTATATTTGAAATTTGAAATTCACATATATTTGATTAATGAAGTGAGTTGCAGCCAGCTCATGTGCCTCTGAATGCCTGTTATTTCACCTGGGAAGGAAAGTGATAAGGTCTTTTCAACAATCTTTCCACTTAAATCTAATCTTGTTTTTTCAACCCTGTTTATGTCCTGGTGTAAATTAGTGCAGCCTCCAGGTTGTTCTAACTTCTATCAATTGTGAAAAACACCACCAACACTGCTACTATGCAAACAGATCAATTTGGACAGGTTGACATCTTCGAAAAGCAACTCATGTCAGTGAAGAAGATGTCTGACTTAATTTCTGTAAATTTGGGATAGAGTGTACCAGCAACATACTTATTGATTATTAATACTTACCTATTTTAAAATGTTACTGTTTCAAAAATAGCTCAGCAACATTTAAAAAATCTAAAATATTCATTGAAAATCATTCACTGGGTTCTGATAGCACAGATAGATGAGATCAGCTGTTCCTTTCATCTTTGTTGGCTTGCAAGGACAAATGTCAACTGTGTGTTGTCACTCGGCAGATGTGAAGTCTACGCCAAAACCATGTTGCCAGTGAAATGCAAACACTGCAGTCATATTTGCTGTGTTCTGTATACATGACTGAGCAGTAAGGCAGACATGAACCTAAAAACATTTCTGAAGCAGAGAAGTCTTGTGTTTTGGGGTGGGTTTTTTTAATTGGCGTTTAATACATCTATTCTTGCCACTCATTTCTGCCCTGGGACAATTAGTTAGCTGATATCTGTGGGGAAGATGGTCTTTCTTACTATCACACTAAAATTTCAAAGATGTTTAAAATACACTAAGACAAGTTCTAATTTGTTCTTTTTTTCTTTCAACATTGGAAAAACTCTTCAATCTCCACATACTTCTATAAAATTCACTATCTGTTCCCTCTTTCATCTTTTTTACCCTCCCCATGGGGTGTGTTTGCTACAGGACCAATGTACTCAGGAGTATATAATCTAGGAACAGTGTAGGATATCAGAAAGTACTGACCTTCATAAAAAGACTGTTTTCTGTCCCATACACACTCTTTATTTTTCATACTAATTGTTTTTCCTCTGTCAGAATTGGTTCTTTTTTTCTGAAAAAAAAAAAAGAAAAAAGAAAAAAGAAAGAAACATTGATCTCAGTGCATCATTCACTGATATAATGCAGAGATCATCACACCAAAACTGCCATGGAAAGAGTGAAGGAAAACAGAAAGAGGGACATGCAGGATGGCTTGTCCTGTTCACTCAGTTTCAGTGGGCTAAAGGATACCCCAGTCAGTTACGCTAATCTATTGCATCATCTCTTCTAGACCCAGAAGACTGCTCTGGAGTACTTACTGTAATATCATATAGATAACTATTTTATAAACAAGAAAACAGAGGCAAATAGATGGTAAGGGAGAAGTTGAGGGCCATATGTGGATTTTTCTGAACTATCAAGAGCAGAAAATGTAATCTGGGCTACAAACACACTCTGCTCCATCAGTGAGCAGGGAGCTTGTGCTTTAGTGTATGCCATTCTTTCCAGCTGAGTTTCAGCCCAGTGGTATAAGCAAAGAATGGATTAAGACTTTTAAAAATTATTTACTGCCATTTAAAGAAGTGGACATTAATGTATTAATACAGAAGGCTTTTCTTTTCTTCATCAGAATTCCATAAACTATTTATATTTGTTTATTACTATGAAACCATTCCACAGATTGAGGCGTTTTAAATATTGCTGGCTAAACCAAGTTGAGCTGATCCAGGTTTTTTCCTGTTAAAAGCTCAGATAAGCTTGAATCAGCAAATACTGTCCATCATCTTAACACATGGACACAAAGGGAGAAGTTTTAACAAGCACGGGTTGAAAAGGGAAAAGCTAAAAGTAATAGATTATCCAGCTGAAAAAACAGACTGGTAATTTACTTTAGAAAACTCACCTTATAGAGTTTCGCTCAATAAACCACATACATATGCTGTACTAAATCTTGTTGATTTCAAAGAATCATCACAGAGACCTATTTTACTCCTATTATTGATAAAAAAATGGTCCTGTTCTAAATGAGTATGTACATTAACTATGAACACTGCTTCAGCTGTTTTCCTGGACTGTCATGGTTTGACATGACAGCCTTTTCTGGTATGGGGGAAGGGGCTGCAAAGATGGCTCCTGCAAGAAGTTGCTCACAACTCTCCCCAGCTCAGAAAAGGCTCACTTCTGGGGCTGAGCCAATTAGACGCCTCCACGATCACTTTTTAAGAAGAAGCCGGAAGGGGAGGTGTCTTTCCTCCATCTTCTTTCCTTCTTCTACCCCTTCTTCTCTTCTTCTGGCTGGTGGTGGTGCAAGGAGTAGGAACAGTGAGAGAAACAACCATGCGGACTCCAAGGTCAGTGATGAAAGGGAGGAGGTGTACTGTAGCAGAGACTCCCCTGCATTCTATGGAGAGAACTGGTGAAGCTGAGATTTATTTTCATTTCTTTAAAGACCCCACATCAGCGGGAGAGACTCATTTTGATAATGAGCCCGCATCAGGGGCAAAGACTCATTTTGCTAAAGCTGACCCCGGACCAGGGGCAGCGATTCACTTCATTAAAGGCCCTGAGCCAGGGACAGTGATTTTGGCTGGAGGAGGCCTTGTCCCAAAGGAGGGGCCCTTTATCACTATGGCCGGAGCAGGCCCTGTCCTGAGGAAGGGACCCAATATCCACAGCTGCAACTGTGGGGAGGAACCCACGACAAAGCAGCTCATTAAACTTATGCCCAGAAGAGGCCTTGTCCCAAGAGAGGGACCTTGCAACTGCAGAAACTGCAACCTCGGTGAAGAATCCACGCCAGAGATATTCGCCAAGGACTGTGTCCCGTGTGAGGGAACCTGTATCGGCAGAAGCCGCAGCTGCTGGGAACAACCCACACCAGAGAAGTTTGTTAAGGACTGTGTTCCGGGGGAGGAACCCCGTGTTGGAGCAGGGGAAGAATGCCAGGAGTCATCCTCATCTGAGAAGACAGAAGCGGCAAAGCCCATCTGTGAGAGACTGACCACATCCCCCACTCCCTACCCCCCTGAGCTGTTGCGGGGGGAGGAGGTAGAGATATCGGGAGCAGTGAGCTGGGCCTGGGAAGAAAGGAGGGATGGGGGAGGGAGATCTTAAAGTGCTGGTTGTAATTTTCTCATCATCCTACTCCCTTTTTGCTTTTATTCCATTCTGTTTCTTGTAGAATAAACCTTCCTACTTTCCTCTCTCAGTCGAGTACTAGAGTCTGTTTTGCCCAGAACCATAATTGGCAGTGAGCCCTCCCTGCCCTTGTCTCAATCCACAACAATCTTGCTTATCTTTTTACTCCCATTTCGCTGGGTCCTCCGCCATCTTAACGAGGGTAGGGGTGAATGGGGGCATCGAGCGAGAAACTGTCGTGGTGCTATTGTGCTAGCTGGGCCAAACCACGACACTGGACTTACCTTTTTATTCTGAAAGGCTTCAGAAGTCAAGTAGGTGAATTATCTGGGACAAAAACTGAGAAAACTTGAAAGTTAACCAAACCTCAGAAGATTTCTCCTTGGACTGTGAAAGGATACAGGTTTTGTTGGGTTTTTTATTCCCCAACATACTTCTTGTTTTCACACACCTCTAAAATTGCAGGTTGTATTTGGCACTGAAAGCAGGAGCATAGAAAACAATGGAAAAGTTTGTTCCTACAGAATTTCCAGTACAGCTTTGCAGGCTGAGACAGCTTGAATATATGTTAGACTGCAGCAGGTTATCTGACCTAAACCAGGCCTTCCCTTATTTGTCTATCAGAAGCACCACATCAATACAATCCCATACAATGGCAACTTCCAGAATACTTCTGAATGCATAGGATTGTCATACTGAGAGATTATTCCTAAAAAGATGACACATGAGGGGCTATATCATTTCACCATTCAATCCACATTTCTGCTTTGCCCCTGACAGTGACACGGGTCTCTCTCTCTATATATAAAACATACATATGTATTGAAAACCATGTACTTTTAGAATCAGGCATATTGTTAGAAATTAATTATTGCCAGTAATGCTTACTTTCCATATTCTAGTAATATATATAGACAAATACTATAAATACAATACTCTTACAGTATGCTCCATGAACTGAGACATTGGGAACATAGACAATATGTATAGAAGCAATCTATTGTGCAGCAGTCATTTACCTAATAGTGTGCTTGATTCATCTTAAATACCTGAATGCAACTGTCTTCCAAGGTCTTTTTGTGTTGCATCCCAAATATTTTTTTTAACCTTTCTCATAATTTATTTTCTATTTTCAG
>NC_084759.1:180446769-180484269 GCF_028858725.1 Colius striatus | reverse complement strand
TGCAATTGATGCCCAGTATACAGAACTCACACTTGCTGCTTCTAACTACAGAAGCACTCAGTTTGGGCTAAGCATGGGAGAGAACAGATATCTGGTGCAGACAGTACCAGAGAATATATTTCTCCTTTATTAAACTAGGATACTCTACTTAATATACAGTAAGAGAACAAAAAGGAGAGTCTGGTGTTTTCATCCATTTTTAATAGTAAATTATTCAGTGAAATGGGAGATTAGAGTGGGATTCTATAACTAAGAACAGAACTAAGAAGTTTTTGTCCCCATAATGGATAATTATGGAATAACCCTCTTTTGTAAGTGTTTAAAAGACATGAGAATGCTCTCAACTAAGTAGCTCTCAACTCTTACATCTTCTGTAAGAGCCTATGATTTGTCATAGTAGAAAGAAATCATTCTATGTTTGATCTGCTTTTATTCAAATTTTTACACTGTATCCAAGTCATTCAAACACAAAGGGGCATCTCCACATGGGTGCAGATATCCACCCATTTGGATCTCAGTGGAGCACAAGGACATATACAGTCTTATGGGTATGAATCTACCAGCACTCAGCAGTGCTGAAGGTCAGCATTTTAAATATGGACTTGTGCGCCTGAAGTTAGAAAGCCACTGTGGAAATGCCAGTTACATGAATATGAAAGCACATGTCCTCTGAAAACTTGTTCTTTATGTTCACATTTGTTCACATAATATGAGAATACATTTTCAATTAAGTCTGGAGATTTATACAAAAAAGTTGTTTGGGTTTTTTTTGTTTAGCTATTGAGACTATATTTAAGCATCTCTGAGTATTAAACTTTGGCATTTTTTAGTGCAATGCATATTTCTAAGAAAGGATGGGAATAGGGAAATGGATACAGTTTATTTGTAAATTAAATAAATATGTTTCCTCCATACCCTTGAGAGGTAGTTGATTTATCAGTTAATAAAATAATCACACACCACAGACTTGTGCTTCCAATTTATTTTAAAAAGAAATAACACTGCATTTTTGACATATATGAATACAAATGTAACACTAGAGGAAACTTTGTGAGTAGCCCTGTATATATATCACCAGCCTTGCATGAATTACCTTACTTAGTTTTTCTCTGCTGTTTATGGAATGGATTCTGCATAAACACTTATTTCTTCAACAATTCCTGACTTATGTAGATGATCTTATATACCTCAGTGCAACTACTGACTAGAAAGAAGAATTCATCTGAATAAAGAATGTAGAATAGGCATTTAGCACATGTAACAATAAAAGTTACTTCAGGAATAGGAAACTAGACTTTACTAGTATTTACGCTTAACACCATAAGCTAAACTTGAAATAATTAAACAAAAAAGTCCCAAAAAACCTATGGTTGAATCGACTAATTTTCTTAACTGAAAATGCTGGTACAGATTTCAACTCTACAGAATTTGCACAAATGTTTGTGTTAGAGAGATATGCTATTGTGCATCTCTCAGAAGGGGAAGGACTACATATCTTAGCAGATTTCTTCTTCTTTTACTTGAATTCTTTTTAAATTTTGTGGCTAGCAAACCATAATGTAAAAACCACACGGGAGTGTTGCAAGTAGAGGTAAGTGATGGCAGAGCTGGCATGCCACATGGCAATTCAGCCCAGCAATGGCTGTGACAATGTAATGAGCACAGATCTGAAATCCTTTTGTGAATGTGGGGCTAATTTCTGCACCCTTATATGAATAACTGACTTCAATGTGTCTGCTTGCGTCAGTAAGGAGAAGTCCCCTGAGCAAAGTGTGCCATTTCAGACCCTTGTTTTTAGTGTTTGATGGGAAGCTGGGCTTTTTAGCATTCCCATTCCCACCTCTCTTACCTCCTGTTCTAATCATCTTCTCCTTTTTTGGACATATGCCTCTCCCTCTCTGCTCTTTAAATTCCCTCTGCTCCCTCCTGTGTATTAGCCTCAGCCCTACTTTGTTATTTTTGTTGCTTGCTTCGTCCTCCCTCCATCACTACTCCAGATATTTCTTTCTCCTTTGCTAGTCTGTTCGGCTCCTTGGGGAGCCTTCACACTCCCCCACAACTGAGCAGTTTCTCATTTCCAATAGTATTTTAAAAACTCTAGGCTATATTCTCTTCTCTTGAGAGAAAATTAAAAAAAAAAAAAGAAAAACACAAAATAGAATGAAAAACCCTTCTCTAGAAACTCTGATGGTTTAAACTCAGAGACTTCCAGATAAATTCTCTCTTCAAAAGGACAGAGGAGATTGAGACCTACAAAGATGCCAAGACATACCACCTATCGAAGTTCACAGAAGCACGGGTAATCACTGAAGGCCCTTGGAGTCTGCTGATCAATCCCTTCTGTGAAGCAGGAGAATATTCTCTCCCCTCCCAGCAACACAGTCCTCTGAAAATCAATGCAGATGTTGGTGCTCTCTGACGGTCAGACCAGGCTGAACTGTATGTGAGTTTCTCTACTGGCTTCAGTAGATATTCAGAGGATCAGGCCTCCAGGGAAGACATGCAGACATGAGGCAGAAGCTTTCACTTTCTTATGTATATCTATGAAGTAAGTTATCAGGGAATCATGATACGTAACGCTTGGACATTTCAGAATACATTCTGACAGTATTTTTTGCTAAAGCATGTAATTTTTCCATATAAATTAGTCCATTTTCCTTTAGAGTAAGATAAACTTGTGCTGGGTGTCCATTCTGGAAGTTGAGGACTTCTCTGCCCATCCACCTCAATATTTCTTTGAAGTACAAAGCCGGACTTTCTGCTAAAAGCCTTCAACTGAGACTACTTGTTAGTTCCATCCGTCTAAATCTGGAGTAAACTCCACTACAGTGCTCACAGAGGTTAGCCAAGAACAGGTCCTCCCCTTATCAATTTGTGTGCTGAGTAGCAGTCAGGGAACAGCAATGCAAGACAGTACAGACGCATACAGTGCAAATACCAATGTCAGGGAGAAATGCCTAAGACAGGACAATAAGTAAACAAAAAAGAGAAATAAATAAAGAATTAGATCAGAGAGAGGATAAAGGAAGAGTCAGAAACTGGAGAGTGATGATGGTTTTGTCATTCTGGTGAGACCCTTAGGAACCAGGTGCAGAAGGGAGAGCAGGGCTCAGGCAGGCAAAAACACGCTCACATCACTCCATAAAATATTTCAGTAAAATAGTTTGGTTGTATTTAAACCTGGAATGTAATGACATTATTTTATTTTCCCCAAATTCTATCTCAATTCCTGATATTCCATAGTGTAAGAATATGTTGTCATGTTTAAGATTTTTATATTTTAACACATACCCATTTCATAATCTCGCTAAGATACTTTGGACTAAGCAATTGCACTGATTAATCCACACCTCAGATGTGCTGGAAGCATGAGGTGAAATGCACCCGAGGTGTGCATTAATCAACCCTACCATACAGGCTGTCCTGTCTCGCTGCTTAATTAAATTCCAAACCAAATAGTTTTGGTGGAAGGTTAGAAGGAATCACTTTTTAAAGTGGGTTTTGCATGAGCTGTCCACAGCACACAGAAAAAAAAATGCAAGATATATTTAGAAAAATATTTTAATTTGCAATACTTTACTAGATTAGATGCGAAGAATGTAATGTTTAAAAAAGGAAAATGTGATTAAGAAGCTTAAGTGCACAGTATATTACATGAAAATTCTGATCATAAAGAAAGGTAATATCTACTCAAAATTATAATTTCTGTACTTTTGAAATCATCTCAGCAAGAATTATCTACCCATATCAAATTGTAGCACTTGTCAAAATCAACTGTAAAGCATCTCAAGTGCTCTTCTGAATCAACAAAACAGATGTATAGCGATGTGAGGTTGCACTGAAATGGAAATAAAAGTGAACTAGATGCCAGTCATTGCCCTTAATCTCTTGAACCCAGCACTTAACACAGAGGATACCACAGGTCTTTGGGACACTGTTTAGAAGGGGAAGAAATCAAGACTTGAATCTTAATAACACATGCAAAAACACTCTATAAAATGATTTTCTTTCTGCTTTAGTAGAATCTGGTAGTAGAAACCTTGCCTTGTTCATAAACATGAGGCAGTGTTTGAAAAAGCATCCTATTTCAGGTTTAAACAGGCAGAAAAACTGAAATATGTGAAACATAAAAAGATCTTAAAATTTTTAAAATATCTATTAAATATACTTGGTGGTACAAAAGCCAACATCCCCTTCCTTTCAGTAAAAATGTAAAATGATGTTTATGGGATAACGCTTTCAGGAGAATGAATACAAGGAACATAGCTTCAGTTAATCTTTTACAACAATTTGATTTTTATTAGGGAGTTATAGATTAAACATATCTACAAGCATCAGCCATTAGGAAACAACAACTCTAACCCCACACCTAGGACATGTTTGGAAATTTTGTATAACCCATCCTCCCTGGAAACACGATGAAAATGACTGTTTTTTCCTTGTCTTTCTGGCAAGGGTGCCTTCCAGGAGTATGATGCACAAAGGTAGACTGAAGTGAGCGTAGACAGCAAAATGAATGATCATTTCCTTCACTTGTCCTGTGAACCAGATAGGCTTCTGAATTGGAGGTGAAGAGATTTTTGTAGGCTGATAAGGTACTACAGAATCATACCACTTACCAACACTTTAATCACTTCCCTGTTTTCAAATACATTGAAAATTACATTCAAGTCTAATTGAAGAATTTTTAGTAACTCATGCAGTGTTAAAAATTACTGACTTCTCTGCTACATATAATGAAGCCATCATAGCATAAACTGTATATAAAGTAGTCTATTTTAATCAGCAGCATTACAAGGCAGACATGGATTGATGATTGTGGAGCCCGTCAAGCCTCATACTTAGAGAAGGTCCAGATGGATAGAAACCTCTGTCCAAGACTGACCAAGGACCCCAAGCCTCATCTGGATGCCTGAGAAATAGACTTATGGTCTCATAGCAACATGATCCTGTGGTTCAGTCCAGACAAAGCTGCCATCCTAACAAGAAATCCTTGATCTGGTTTTGCTGCCAGGACTACGAGGCAAACATGACCACTTGTCCAATTGAAGATATTAACCAGCTACAAATATTTCAGTCTAATTTAAACATATTTTAGTAAAGATAATGAAGCTTTTTCTGGATTTGATCCCTCATTGACTCCTATATAACGTTTTCCCCCTTGTCTACAACTTGCAGATGTAGCAGACCATCAGTTCTAGCCTCTAAGAGAGACACAAGTAAGTGTTTGAGACCTTTTGAATTTAGCACGTGTGACAATTTGGGAGGCTGCTGAACAATATTTCTCCTGCAGATGCAGACAAGATTCATTCATGCAAGAGAAGAGACAAAAGAAGATCTACTTTTAATTCAGTTACAACCACTATCACCTATTTTTTTAATACAAGTTGGTTAACCAAAAGGGCAAGTCTTAAAGAAGAACAAAAGAACGGAGCACAAGATTTCAAGTTCTAGTTTCCAGTTCTGTCAGTGGTTCACTCTATAACCTCAGGTAAGCCAGGTAACTTCTCCTTTCTATTGTTTTCTTAACATCATCAAGATTAAGTACACTGAGGATTTTTCAAAGTTTTCTAATTGAGGAAGCAATTTTATTAAGTGCCATGGGTCAACAATCTGTTGTAAAACTAATAACAGAGAAAAGAGGAGAATTAAGGCTTTAGAAAACATAAATATACAGAAAATTATAAGACATCTGGTTTAATTTGGCATAAAACCTAGTCCAAGCAGGCAGCAATGGTAGCAGCTGAAAAGCTATGGTGAAACAGAAGCAGGACAAAAATTTTCTTCTCACACCAAGGTTCAGAGGGGGCCTGATCATTGCCCCAAACAAGTAAGCATGAGAGAACAGTCGACGAGACACATGGCAGCGACAAGGCTTGTTTTTTGCGACTAATTGAAGAGAGCAAAGGGTTCTTGGAGCAGGGAAAGCAGAAGAGTAGAGAGGAGACCTGCCAGGAGCTGGCAGCACTTGGGAGGGCATGGTCCTGCCAGGAGGCAGAGCCGAGGCCACCATGGGGGATTTAAATGGCCCCCAGGGAGCTTGAGTGACCAGGAGTAGAGTGCAGCAGTTGCTACAGGCAGGGCAGGCAAGGAGGATGGGACCTTCCTCAATCGCTCTAATTTGATAGGGCAGGATGGAATACATCTGTCTCATAAAGGCACTGGGATATTTGGGAATAGGCTGGCCAACTTGATTCAGACGGCTTTAAACTGAAGGACTTGGGAGGTGGGGTGCAAAATGGCAAAGTATGTCCCACCCCATTCAACAGGAAACAGGTCTGAAAGGCAATGATGCGTGCTCCTCAGCCTCATGTCAAGATGAGATGCAGAAGGCTGACCACCTTGAGGGAATGTCAAATGAGGAAGGATCCTCTCTCACTGGTCCAGGGAAATCTGTCTGCACGAGCATGTCCCTGTGATGCCCTCTACAGCAAAGCACCCAGTCTGGTGAATAAGCAGGAGGAACTGGAAGTGTGGGTGCAGATGCAGAGCCATGACCTCATTGCTGTTACTGAGACATAGGGGAATACCTCTCATGACTGGTGTACTGCCTGAGTGAGTATGTGTTACTTAGGAAAGATGGGCAAATGAGGCAAGGGGTGGAGTTGCTCTCTATGTGAGAGAGCAATTAGAGTGCATTGAGTTGAGTAGTGTGGGTGATGCTATCGTAGGAGTTTACTACACACTACCTGATCAGGAAGTGGATAAATACAGAGATAGCTGTGAGAGCTGCCTCACAGTTACAATCCCTGGTCTTCATGGGAGACTTTACCTCCCTGATATTTGCTGGCAAAGCCAGTCAGTGCAGTGTACACAGAACGCTGATGACAACTTCCTCTCACAAGTGGTTTGAGGAGACTGTCTAGTTATAGGACGAGCGGTGATGGACAGCAGCTCGAACACAAAAAGTTCCACTTAAACTTAAGGAAAAACTACTTTACTATGAGGGTGAGGTAGCCTTCACACAGGCTGCCCAGAGAGGTTGTGGAGTCTCCTCTGGAGGTTTTCAAAACCTGCCTGAATGTGTTCCTGTGTGACCTGATCAAGATGAACCTGCTTTAGCAGGGGATTGGACCAAATGATCTGTAGATGTCCCTTCCAACCCTACCATTCTGTGATTTCTAAATGGTCTTCCTGTCCTTTCACTTCCCCTCTGTCTTCCATCCTTTCACCAACAGCACTACAGCAGTGGTAGATAAGACAGAAAATCTGACTTCTTTTCCTTTATTTTCCTCTTGAAAGTGCAAGCTTTAAGGGTCTGCATTTTTGGTTTGACTGGGTTTTGATTTGGTTTGTTTAGGTTTTTTTTTTATATATAAAGGGACATTCTGGCTTTGTTTGCCACAAAAACAAAATAATGAAGATGGTTTTTGTTGTTGATTTCTAACATTCTAGGAAGCACTGAGCATATACCAGCAAAGTGCTTCCTGTCAATATTTAAAAACCTGAGACAAGCAGTTCAAGAGAATTACATGACTTTTATAAGACGAAAACTCAAGATGTGTCCCAGGGCAGCTTTGGGTACCCCAGTACGCCCTGTTCACTCAACACTGATGAGGTTTCACTGAGTGAATATCCCAGCTGGTGCTGATCACTTTGCAGCAGGACTCCAAGCACAGCACGGAGCACAGAATATTCACATCCTTCTCCTGAGGAAGAGCCACTTCTCCCTTCTCGGTAAATTCTAGAGGAAGTCACACCATAGTGGAAGAAGCTTTCCCTGATCCATACTCAGTGCAGAGCTGCACCACAGCATCAGTAGGTTGCATTTCTGTGCCATGCTATGTACATGGAGAGACAGAAATGTGCCTTCTGCTTTCTTTTCTCTCCTATGGAGGTGGTAGGAGATTCCAGCTGGCAAACAGCTTATGTTCAGGCTGTGGAGACGGTGTTTAGTTCTACAGTGGACTACTTTACAGAGATTTCCACAGTGAATATTAATTCTACTCCATAAGCTTTTGAGTCAGTTTTCAGCACATTTTAAAATTCAGGCTGACATTCTGTATTCCTTCTCTGCACTGTATACAATGACACTTTGGTAAATGTATTATTCTTTTCACTTGGCCATATTTCCTTTCCAAACCAAACACATAACAGAAATCATTTCAACTTTCTAGATTATTGGCTGACAAAACTGCAGTGACTGTGAAAGGCAAATTGACATTACAGCTGCTGTCTGTTTTGGATTTCTTGGGGTTTTTTTGTTAGGTTTTTTGTTTGTTGGTGTTTGCTTTTGGTTGGTTTTTTTTTTTTTTGGTTTGGATGCTCTCTGAAATGCTGAGCAAAATTGCATTATCTGTTGCAGCACAGTACATATATTGTTGTTCCCAAAGGTTTACTTATAACGTTCACAGCACCATTTATTTTTTTTTTCTTTTCCCCCATTGTCATTTCTGTACAGATTTAACACAACAGAAACATGGCTTCCACTGGGAGCTACAGGTAGAGCTGTTCCAAAGTTCTCTATAATTGGTGTCTGCCATGGCTGCTCACAGTAAGTTATGTAAATCACAGCAAGGACCCACAAGCCCTAAAGGCATGAATATTTTTTCATTCGGTGCAGAGGATAACTACAGAATCTTAGTAGTAGTCCCCTCCACATCAGGGATCTCCTTACCAGGCGAAGTCAAGGTCTGGAAACTGGCCATGACAATTCTGCAATTTAAATCCTAATGTTAAAGATGGTTTGGTAGATAGTACAGTAGGTCAAGGCATTATACACAATACTAATTTTTAGGATGTGTTTTCCTGTCAGAGCACTTGCAAATCCATCTACCTCTGTTTACATTCACTGTAATAATTCCAGCAAACCACAGATTAGAATATTTATTTCCTTTTTTTACTGTAACAACTCTTTAACTTAAAATGAAATGAGAGGCTGTCAGGTTTTCATCCTGCAAATGGAAGAATGATTCCACTGATTTTCTAGTGATGTATTTTAGTTAAAATTAAATTAAATTAAAAGAAATTAAACCTGTATCCTTTAAAATAGTACTGCGAGTGTGAGAATTTTTAGCCTAAATTCAATAAGCCAGTTTCTGTCTTCTTACGATTTTTTATTTCTCCCACAAATCTTGAATTTATGAGTCATAAACACCAGCTTATGCACTATCTATTAGGTAACTGAATGGATCTTTAAAACATAGTCGTAGCCTACTTCTGTTATCGAGAAAAGGTTTTCTAAAATAAAATCCATGTTCACATTTCCACCTTGATTAGAAAACATCATGATGCCCTTCGGCAAAGCACCAAAAAAAAAAAAAGAGGATAAATGTTTTTAAAAGCCAGTTAAATCTGATTTTTCACCAGCATTTATCAGCAAGAATTCTGACAAAGAAAAATCTCCTTTGGGCTTGACTTTGCATATGGCTCCTAGACTGAATCTTAATCTAATAAATCTTTTTTTTTTATTTTACCTCCCTCACTTTTCAACTACTTACTCGGGAAAGGTAAGCTCAGAATCTGTACCTTGTTTACATTCATCACCTGCTTTAATTATTTTGATTTTTGTTTTTAACAATGTTAATTAAATGTACACTATACACACATAATATAGTACTGTATGTATACACAAACATATACATGCATTCAACTTTCAGGAATGCACATGGACTCCTCATGGAGATTTAGTATTTCTTATCAAAGTGGTGTTAGGTGAGGGTCTGTGCCTTAAGCCTGTTTTCCAATGGTACCTATTTTGGTTTGGGCTATGACATCTGCAAGGTGTTGCTTGCTGATGCAGGCAGTATAAGTAGGGATACAAGGACGTGTCTGAAGCAGCCCATTCTGGGTCTGCCATCAGCTCACAATGCCCCTCAATGCTTCAAGGATCAGACAAACATATTTCTAGGAGGACTTCTATGAGAAAATAAGGGTGACCTAAAGCCTCTGTCCCTGAACGGCTCAGGATCCTGCACAGTGCAGCTTCAAATATATCAGCCACTGATGCAGCCCAGGTTTACTAAATTATTTTTCCATCCACTACAAAAAGCACCTACTGGCCCTGTTGTTCACTGCTCTACCAGCTAGATAGGTCAAAGAACAGAAAAGTTAGTGGCCGGTATGATCAGCTAGTACTAATTCTGTGGTTCAGTGGTTCAAAAGTTTCTGTTATCTATCACGTTGGAGGTAAACATGAGCTATAATCACCCACGTGTCACACTCAGCTAAGCTGGCTATTGACAGAAATAGCATGCAACTGAAACCTTGCCAAGCCTTATTCAGTGTACTGTGTCCTCATAGAGCAAGAGATAGCTGCTTCTGCCAGTGACAGGCAACTGCAGAAATCTCCTTCCTCTATTACATACGCTATAAAGTTTTTAGACTATAAGAACTATTACATAAAATGATGCAAATAGACTGTATTGCAAAAATAGATAATATATTTGTTTATTATTGATAAAACTTCTCTAAGGCTCCTGCAGTCCCTCAAACAACGTAAAAAAAAAAGGGGAGGGAGGAGAATTGGTATTATTTTACTTTGATTAGCCAAAATCAAGCTGTTCTAGTACAATTCCTACTCTCCCTTGAGGCCCCTAAACTCCAAATATGCAGTCTGGAATACTCACTCCCTACTGTAACATGATCCCTAAGGTAGTGTAAAGAGTACCTATTTTTCCAAGTGACTCAAGACTCCTAATTGCAGGTTAAGTTTGGGCTAGTTAGGACAGAGTCCAAAGGCTTTCTGCAGGCTGAAGTAATTTTTGTCTGGAAAAAATTATTGGGGAATGGGAGAAAAAAAAAAAAAAGCACATTATAAAAATGTTGCATCACCTTGGGTTATATCAGAAGAGTTACAATAAGGAACATTCTATCTGACATAAAGAATCACATTAAGTTTAAAAGTAAAAACTAATATGGGTTTGGTTGTGGAATGATTTTTTTTTCTCCCAAAACTCTGGCATATTTAATTTCAGTTACTGGAACTGTGTTTTCTACCTTGTTTTTATGGCCTTTTTTATAAAAGGTAGCTGGTACTCACAAAAAATTTTGGGACTGTTCAAAACTTTTCACAGTTAATTAGTAATGCATGTAGCAAAACACCCACCCTACCTCTGGGCCTTGGGGGTTGCCCTGGTTCACTTGTAACTGATTTATTTTTTAAGGTTGTCTGGCACATCTCCACCCCAGCTGCTTCCAAGAAATATCAACCCAGCATCAGCTGGGAAAGATCAACTTCACATGCTGACATACAGAGGCGGCCTTAGGAATATTGGGGCCTGCAGTGGGAGGCATCAATGGGAATCTTTGCTCTTTTCGCTGATCCAGGGATACAGTACCTGCCACCACACAGGACCTCTTTTTGGCATTTTCTTTGAAAGAACGCTCACCTGATTACTACAGTATGTTTTCCCTCGGTCAGAAGCAGAAGTGTTATCTTTACTAGATTTGTGGTTCATTATGTAGATCTGAATGGCGGATGGCTTTTGCAGGCATCCAAAACCATTGGTAATGACTTATGAACTGCCAAAAAAAAAGCTATTTTATAGAATGCTTACATTTTGCAGAATACAAAAGAGGCTAGAGAACCAGTCTGATATCTTCCCTTTTGTCTGATTAATGGCTTAGTCCACTGAAGGAACTGATGGCCACAAATCCTTTCCTAGAGATACATGATCTAGGTGAACCTGCTTCTGCGGGGGAGTTAGACTAGATATCTCTAAAGGTCCATTCCAATCCCTAACATTCTATGATTCTATGATTGTTTTTTTGGTGATTATTTTTATTCAGAATGTCCCTGAACAAAATTTTCTCCTGTATTCTCTCCTTCATTTTACTTCCTTTTAGGTTGCAAGTTTATTCTGTAACTGGGCTTCTCCTCTATACTTCCATCCATTCCCAAGACCATCCAAACCAAGACCATCTTAGCATTTACACAAAATATTGTTTTTAAAAAATGGTAACATCTAATTCAATCCATTAGTAAAGGAATAAAGAATCTCAATTTTAGTGTATAGCACCTAATTCTACTTAAATTCAGATAGTGTACACAAGGCCACTCGCTGTTAGATACAGGTTGGCAGTGAATTCTACTTCTGGGTTCACCTTTCCAAATTTGTGTAGTGAGCTGAATGCTTAAAAGACTTTCATCTGTTAGTCACAGATTTAGTTTGATCTAAGGTTGAGAGAATCCAATAGGAAATTCTGTGGTTCTTTCTGTTTTTTCCAGAATCCAACAATCTTTTTCTTCACATACCTAGTTTTGGAACAGCAATATGGAACTTATTTTTTTTTCAGAAGTGGAGGTAAAATAAATTAAAAAAATTGGAAATGCAGCCCTAGCATGAAGAAAACTGGATGTTTATGGTATAGCAGACCTCTAATAAAAACAATATTCTTAGGAAAAAAAATCCAGGCAGATAAGCTGAACAAGATCCTTGAAGTTTAGCTGTGCAATGTTACTCAGTTTAACTGTGACTTTATCTTCACCTGTGTTCAGATGCTTATGGCAAGAAGACATTCTCAACCTGCACAGACACTCTATTTTGTTAGGATAGCAGGCTTGTTATGTTCCATTTAGCTCAGCACCATTAAGCTTCCGGGTCTATCGTTTGCTGTCTGCTGCCAGGATTAATATATTAGTATTTTCTTCCTAGTTTACAGTCGCATTTCAATAATTAAATGATCATTCAGTAAATTGGCTTCAGTTTATGAGCTGCTAAACCTGAGAGATACAATACATCAAAACAAAAATAGTCAAAATTATAATCCTTAATGTTAACTTTGTCCTTAGAGTCTTTATCACTCATAATGAGATGAGTGCACCCATTCCTGTTATGATAATTTCACTCATATAAAAAAGGCTCTTTCCTATGGAGGACTTAGAGGACACTTTTGTATTGTTTTATGTTTTGTGAGAAAGTGGACTGAGAACTCTGGAGACAGAAATCTTGCATTTACAGCCCTGGGATGTCTGGCACTAACAGATGAATTTAAATTGTCCCCACACTATGCCAGTAGCAGACCCCAGTCTGGATCTGGAGGCTGAGTGACAGCTCAGCTGTTGTGCCCTTTCACTTTTTTTTCCATGTCATAAAAGTCTATCAAAGGAGGAGACTGATAGGATCAAATGAAATGCTGGTTGGGCCATATAGACACCCATTCTCTGGGACCCTGACAGGAGACATTACCTCCCTTCACAGTCCTAAAGAAACATATGACAAGGACAGAAATTTCCAAGTAGCTTCAGACTTAGACCCAGCTAACTGGGCCAATTGGAAAGCTCTTTCCAAACATGACTTTTTCTTTGCAAAAATAATTCCTTACACCAGTATCTTATATAAGAATTTCATTTGCAATATCAAGCTTTTCTGTGTATCTTCAGAAAAGCTCAAAGCCATGTTTATTCTTCTCAAATTTTTTGAAATCTAGTAATTGTCTAATACTAAAGCTAATAAGTATCACTACCAACATTGTCTCTTATTGTGCTGTCACTCCCCTTCTCCTTATATTATCTGTAAATTTACTTTTTTTTTACCTAGTATTTGGCATACGGATACAAAGTTCATGCAAATATAAAAATCAGTTGAGAAATACTCACCAGACAAGTATTCATGCACTCCTGTATCACCTGACATATGGTGAACAAGCTGATGAATGACTCAGGATTTAAATGGTAATTACCATTCATCATTATAATAGACTTACTAATTCATAAATTCTTGGTAAGCCAATTTTCTATAAAAAGGTTAATAATAAGAGTGGAAAAGAAAGAAAAAATAGCCCTAGTGTGATAAAAAATGTAAAAGCTAGAATATCTTCACTGCCACATCTCTCTTCTAATGATTGAGTAGTTTTTCACCAAAGTGCTTATTGACTCAGTACCACTTGCTGTACTGGGGCTCTGATGGAAACAAGGGTTGACAGAAAAATCCAGGACCTAACTGCTCAAGAGAAGGCTGAGGAGTGTTAGACAAAGAAAAGGAAGTAAGAAAGTCATAAATGGCAAAGGCAGGCAAGATCCTCACCCATTTCCTTGTTTTATAGTACATGGTTACAAAGTCACGTTCTCAGAACTGCTCACAACCTAAAGAGTAAGGAAAACTGTAAGAGAATGTTCCAGGGACTGCTAAGTGATGCAGTGAGAAATGCATTGAGTCAGCCTGATCTGAAGTCATGTCACCACCAGTAGCCTCATTAACTCTTCTACTTCCTCTGAGTAAAAGAAAGGTTGTCTTTGCTTTGTTTAAAATAAAGAACAAACAAGGAAAAAAACGAAGAAAGAATAAAAAAAAAAAATGTACTCATTTTATTGTTTTTATCTGGAAGAGCACTGTGATCATAATTTACAAACCCTCTGGAAAACAGCAATGTAAACTAGAAAGAATACATACAGGCAAGACTGGAATTCTATCCATCTAGTGCTTCATACATCACTTACTCCCCCATTAGATCATGTACATAAATGCACAGAAGTAGAAACATGCATTCCATCTCTAATCCCCATGTAGCCACGTCTTCTATCATAAGACACTATGGGAAAGGTTTTTATTGCCCCACCAAGGCATACAATTTCTCTGTCCACCTACATCCTCCTACTCTTTGACTGAGCACCACAATCTACCCCGAATTACTTTTTACTTCAGATACATGAGACTGAGGAGGCCAGGGATGTGTAAAAGACACACGTGTTTGCAAGGGAATGAGAGCATGGAAACTCAATGTCCTTTCCCCTCATGCCCCGCTACTGCTGTGGTCATGCAGAGGAAACCAAAGAGATGCCTATGTTAAAAGGAATGAAATAGTTAAGTTTAAGTTGAGGTTTTGATCATTTTAGCCTGCATTTGGAAACATACAGGGAATCTTGCCCTTTCAAATCTGTTGTGGACTATTTAACATCTTGCTATGATTCTGAAAAAAACAAAAATTTACTACAATGATCTGTATGTTCAGAAAAGTTTATAATTTGGATAATCTTACTGACTGCTTTCCTGCAAAACAAACTCTTCCAGCAACAGAATACTCTTCCTCTTTCTTTGTGTTTCTTGTACCCAGATAATTAAAAATTCAAGAACTGATTTGAATTTTTAAATTAATGTCAAAACTCAACCTGTGGCTCAAATTTAGGGGAGATTTTGAAATCAACAAGTTTAAAGATATGTTTAGAGCTCCAGATTTTAGTTCAGATGCCTAAGTAAAGAAGGATGTAAAGCATTAAAATGTGCTCTGCACAATGACTGATTTTCAGAGTGTGTTTGTGTTTGGATACTTTGAAAAAATTTAATTCAGTTGCTCTGATTATAACAACTGTGCAGAGTTAAGATTATAAAAGACATAGTGAGATGGTATCTATGCCCTTTTTCTTATTATTTGCTTAATAGTATATAACAGTATATCACAGTAAACATATAAAGCAAAACTGAAAGCATAAATAGAAATAAAATACAGAAGTAGAGCAATTAAGGCATCATTCTAAAGAGCAGAGGTTCACGCTTAATATTAAGATGAAAATACACTTCAAGCTACTTTCTTAAGCTAAATATAAAGTCCAAGAATACAGCACATGTTTTCTTTCTTACAGAATGATCAAATTAATCTACAGTGGCAGTAAAATAGTTTTAATTCTGGATTTCAAAAAAGAGACTGTATCAAGCCTTTATATATTTGCATAACTTTTGTTCTAGTTTTTGTGTATACTAAGCCAAAAGCTTAAAACCTGTAGTACAAGATGCCATGATTAACAAATATGGCTGCATTTTTTGTTTTCCTGGTGATACAAAGCATAAGAAAAGGTCAGCTTTTGGGTTGGCTCCAACGGGGAGTTAAATTGCAATAGAATGAATCCAAATGCTTTTGCTCAGCCAACTACATAATCAAAGGATAAAGACTCCACTGAACAATTTAGTGTCCAACATCCCTAACTAACCTTTTTATCATAAATCAAAATATTTCATTTTATAGTTAAAAGTTAGTCTTAGCATCAGTGATAAAGAGAAAGGAAGAGAACTGCACAGATAGCTATGACCTATATATGCTAGTAAGGTCACACATCCTGTGACGTCACAGTAAGCACAATAGTAAAGCTCTGGTGGATTGTGAAATCACAGGGATGACACAGAGGTATCTCTGGAG
Organism: Colius striatus; assembly: GCF_028858725.1. NCBI lineage: Eukaryota > Metazoa > Chordata > Aves > Coliiformes > Coliidae > Colius > Colius striatus. Next base: position 180,468,198 of record NC_084759.1, on the reverse strand, counting down.
TAGATTTGTTTGCAGTATTATTTTGTACTTGGCTATTCTATGTAAAATACTCTTTATGATTACTAGGGGGAATGTGTCCCATTGCTGATGTATATTTTGATATCTTGGAAAGCTCAGTTTATTGAAGATTTTCTATTACTGAATAAGCACATTAGAGACCTTTAGGCTTACATCATAGTTTCAGGGTTGGGCTGGTATTGCTGAACAGTAGGATATAGAACCGATGAATTGACATTAGTACATAGGCCCACATGGTTGCTATTAGACGCTTAAAAACATGCTTTAAAGTGACTCATTCACTAGCTTTACTGTTCTCAGGGTTAAAATCTAAAAGTGTCCAAATTTTTCCAGAAGTTGAACACTTGCAACTCTCATGAATTTATTGCTAAACATCAGCTATTGAAGCTGATGGAAGATGAAGGTAAAGGTTTGGCCTCAAAGTCTGTCTTGCTCGTATGGAAACTTTGAGAAATGAACGTGAAGTTGTGTGATCTTAGGAATATTTGAGGTTTTATATCACAGCTTTTCCTATGCTTACACTGTAGAACTGTATATTGCTTTTGATGGCTGCTATTTTTAACAGATGTATATTCTTTGTAACAAGGTTTTCTACTTACTGATATTTTAGAAGGACAGATTAGCATGAGTATTTCTTTCTGTAGAAATCATTTTTATTTGCTCCACAGTGGATAAATCAGTGTTTTGCCTTTTTTTTCATGATCTTCAGAAAATAATCTCTTTATGCCCCCTACTATGTGTGTGCAGCTCTGCCCCAAAAAGGCTAAAATAGACCAACAAAAGTTACACACAAGGTGACTATGGTGACAGTAGGTATGGAAGAATTCAATGTAAGAGAGGTGGTCCAGAGTAGGAAAAGAGAGATTGCAGAGGAAGAGGATACTCCATGTCATAAATGGCACGGAGAAAGGGAATACAGAACAACTGATGACCACAATTCATACCAAAAGAAGTGAAAACATCAAATAGAGATTTAGAAGAGCAAAATAAACACTCTTTTATTTAACACATAATTAAATCAGGGTAGTTATTGCCACAGAGTATTTTGAAGGCCAAAGCTCTTAACAAACCCTGATAGACTCTTGAAACGAAGAACTATAAGGTCTACTAACCACAGTGATGCATCTACTGGCTTCTGCCTTGAGGACTCAATGATGACTTGCAAAGCAATGAAAAGATTCTAAAACCATGATCTCTCTGTCCATTCCCTGATTATAGATTTTTTTTCTCAGAAGTCCCTATGTAGTTCTTTCCAGAGGAGAAATCCTGGATTACGTGGCTGTTTATTCTGATGCAGAACAAATTTTCTCTTCTTGAGTTCTCAAAGCTAGAATTTTTTGAGAGAAAAATGGACGACTTTTCTATCAAGATAGGGTGCAACATGTTGTACTCCAATATTTCACAAGTATCCAAAGTAACTCTGGAACCTCAGTATACTCCTACTCCTATTGAAGAGATCAGTAAAGAACTCCTGTAATATTTGGTTTTTTTGTCCCATCTAATACTTTCTTTAATTTAGCTCTGACCAGTATTTGCAGAGCCAATGGACTACTACATGATTAGAAGGAATTTGCCTTGCAGCAGACATTATCTAGAAATTAGTGATCTTAACACTGTATCTAAGTATTTCATATATACACATATATTTGTGTACGCACACATAGATTTCTGTTGAGCCATACAAGTCACTATCGCAAGACAACATGGGAATTGAAACCAAAATACTCCCTTGGGCTTTAGAGTTTTCCTGGAGTAATGTATAGCCTAGACATAATTTCTCCAAAACTTTCATTTCTGCTCAGACTATTCCTATAAAAAAGTCAAGCTTTTAAATTAGTCAAAGAATAATCATTCTACTCTATATCTAACAGAGTCTCTATGTCATTGCATTCATGCTCATAAGTTAAGCAGGGCTGCAGCATACTTCAGAGTGCTGGATCATTGCTGGTCAAGCTGCTCACAGACTCTTTAGCCCACCATCAGCCTCAGACAAGGCACAGGATCAGGAAGTTGACTTTCAGGAGCGGTATCTGCTGTGTGCCATGTAGGCACTGTGTTTTGCGAGGAGGCACATGGACATGATGTCCACTTTGTCTTCAGAGACTAAGGCTTATTACACTTAACTACTTAGACACAGCTTCTGACTGCTGTAGTGAGGTATCACTCCAGGAAATAATAACTTGAAAAATACTTATATCTCTTTAATTTTTGCAAGCATATGTTGGCAGTGCACAGATAACCTTGGGAAAATTCCTTGTTTTGTATGGGCTGAATATGATAGATGATTATGGCAGTTTCTTTCAACTTGAACATCTGTTAGTCTCTGATACTCCTAACTGGCTGATTTTTTACTTGTATAGTCTTCTGGCTCTTTAAAGCATCATTGGCACTAGGGAGAGAGCCATGTGGAACATTTTTGGGCAGTGCAAGCATATGGAATGGTGCAAGCCACAGAATATAGTACTGATGTTCTTCCTGATGTTGGTCTTTTAGTTGGATGTGGTTGTTTAAAGCTGATGTGTACATTTCTTGGAGAATGGTGATTAAGTCTTTTACAGAAACTACCAGCCCCACACCTTGTTCAATCCACTGTGAAAGAAAGTACTTTTGTCTTTGAGATATTTGGGTTAAGCTTGTATATTCTTTCATTTTAAAAAGAAACCTAGGGTATATCTCAACTGTTTCTGGCAGCAAATAAGCAACCATTTTCAGGCACTCCTTGATGCTTTCTGAGATAGAAGTTGCTTCCTGAGATAGAATTTGCTTTCTGAGATAGAAGTCTTCCTGTGGGATTTTCTTCCTGCTCAAGGTCAGGTAGCTTTCACAGTACTCACATCATCTATAAGATTTACTATTGATTATAAAAATAGTGAAATATAGGTTTATTCTTGATATCAAGAAGTGGGCTTGGTGTTGTAACTGGTCTATAAATATTAAAAGTAAATATCCATGCATGAATACTTTGAGGCATAATGCATGCACTAAACATGTACTTGATGTACCATCAACTATTTCAGAAATATCTAATATGTTCTGAAATATATATTCTGCTTTTTTCCCTCACCCCATAAACCAAGGAAATGTCTCTGGGGCCATGTGTCTGCACTCACGGTTTAGTCATATGCTACCAAATCATTTGCATGAGGAAATGCAAATCGTTCATGCCACCTGCTCTGTGGAGCTAATAGCCACAGACAACGGCATCTACGTCTGATTTGCTGTCACCTTCTTTTCCTTTTTCTTTCCTTCCACGCAGTTTTGTGGGGGGCTAACACAAGCTCCTCCTGATTAGCTAACATATCAACCAGGAAAGTTGAGCCAGAATGGAAGAGAGAATAAACCACACAGCGAAAGGTTGGCCAAGCTTAGTTTTCCCATGGATTAAGGAGAGAGCAGCCAAACTATCCAGAGCTGTCAATGCAGCTTGTGATGGCAACGGATGCAGATGAAGGGAATGAATACTCAAATGACAATTGGGTTTTCTGCTGTTTTTCAATGCCAGAGTTTAGAGGAATGCTAGATGAACAAGAAGATTTCAAGAGAGGATTTCCATATTGACCTTGGAAGGTTGTGGACATCATTTTTGGTTAGAAAATTACAGAGCAATGAACTCACTTTAATACAGGAATATTCTTATTACTTTCTTCTGTGGTGATCTCAAGTACATAATGATTATTCTCCTGTGGTGTAAATCTGTAATATATATTACCTGAGTTTGGCTGACAAAAATGCTTCAGCAAATATTTCACCCTGTTCCTGCACTGTTTGTCTTTGTTTTGAGTATTGAGTTCATAGTCCACATTGAATGATCAGCCTTGTGCTTAATTCATGTACAGGTAAAGAGAAAATTCAGTGCAGGACTTGAGCAGAAGAGTAGTTCTTTGTCGAGTAGCCACATATTTCTACATATGTTTGCAGGAAGATCCCTTTTCAATCAAAATTGAACAGGTATTTGGTGGTATCTGAATGCATATTCCTGTAGATGTCACGTGTCTATAGAGTCATGTTCTGTGAGGGCACCATCATAGTTTGAGGCCTTCAGTCGCATTCTTACTGATTGTGCTTAATGTCCACTCCTGAACAATAAAATTGCTGAGTTCTGTCCCTGAAAAAGACACTTCTTTGTGCTCTTGATGGCATGGTGAACCTAAAGGGAGAAAAACTTCTTAACAGAGAAGATACACTGTGTAAAGCTTTATTTATACTTTCTTCAAACCAATTTGAGACAAATTCACCAGCATTTCCTCAGGTGATTCACCCTTTTTGACCCTCATGACATCTAGGGAGTCAAAACTACTTGATCTAAGTCATTTCCACTGTATCTTGTAAAGCCTGAGTGCCTCTCTTGGTCCTGGAATATAAGGAACTATACTTATTGCTATATGATGCATTGTTTCTGAAAGCCTGACTGAACAGTCATTTAAATGTTAAATGCAGAAGGCATCTGATAACACAGGATCTGAAAATCAGTCTGAATATGGTTACAATTCAATGTCTCTGGTTAGCACAACAGCTGATAGTTGATAATTATGAGCCATACTTCAATGAGGACTAAGATCTGAGGGAAGCATGCATGGTTGTCTTGGTTAGTGCAGATGTTGCTGCAGCTGTTGCAATAATAGCAATATTTTTTCTTTGTTTTTATGAACTGCAATGTCTTCCCACAGAAAGATCTGCAGGACCACTGCAGTTGATTATTCACATGTTGGTTATTCACATGTTGATTATTCACATTATGCAGGACACAGTTGATTATTCACCAGTAGATATATTGAAAATTTTTTAAATGAATTCATAAATTATGGAAAAGCAAACATAATCTAATAATATTTCTCAATTTTCTTCAACCTCACTCCCAAAGACCTCCAAACACTTTCCAGATGTGATTTTAGTGTCACCGTATGCCCAGTTCATCTGAAGGAAAGGGAATAATCAGTTAAGCAAGTATGCCTTCTTCCCTGAAGTACAGAGCACCTCTAACACAAAGAAATGAGAGCTATAAAAGTTCAGCATCCTTGAAGATAATCCTGTTCTTAGATGATATCACTAATATCATCAAGACCAGTTAAGTGTGTAAGCATACATTGAAATTTAAGCTCTCAATAGCTATAATAGCCCAGATTCTCAAGGTACTATAGTATCTAAGTCTAATGAAGGCAAGGCAGCTCAACTTCTCAGAATCTGGAAAATGACAAAGACTAGTGCCTCAAGATAAGCACATCCTCAGGCATCTCCTCTTGCTGGGCCAAGCTGTCTACTAGCTAGGACAGCAGATAGGCTCCCCAGCTCAAGAGTGGACTCAAGAGAGTCCAATGCAGGGCCACCAAGATGATCAGGGGACTGGGGCATCTTTCTTATGAGAAAAGGCTGTGGGATCTAACAGCCTGGAGGAGACTGAGGGGGCACCTCATTAATACTTCAAAGTATTTAAAAGGTGCATGTCAAGACAAAAGCTGAAACACAAAAGGTTCCACTTAAACATAAGGAAAAAACTATTTTACTGAAAGGGTGCCAGAGTCCTGTCACAGGCTGCTCGGGAATCTTGTGGAGTCTCCTTCACTGGAGGTTTTCAAAACCTGCCTGGACATATTCCTGTATGACCTGATTGGAGTGAATCTGCTTTAGCAGGAGGAGTTGGACTAGATGATCTTTAGAAGTCCCTTCCAGTCCCTAGCATTCTGTGATTCTGTGTGATAGCTGTCTCATTTGCAGTAGGGCAGACTGCATGTGATCCATGGCCACATAACACTACAGCTTTTGTGAACATCTCAGAATTAGTCACACAGTTGACAGCAACTAGAAACAATAGCTGCAAGATCACCAGCTGTTCACAGTAGTTTTGCTCCAAAGACAGTTTTGGTCATTTGGACCAGACTCATCTATAGAAAATGAAGACTATATATGGAAGGAGAGAGGAAGACAAATTTCTTTACATGTTTCTTCAGGGCATTAAAAAGCCTCTTGTGCCTCATCTTCCCCTTCGGAGAACAACAAACTGAGCCAGCTCATTGAGATCTGTTACAACTAAAGAAAGCTTCTGGAGCTCCTCAACATAAAATATACAGAAAACCCCGGGAGTCTGCAATGTTATTTCAGAGATGAAATAATCTTCCTGTGATGGTGCAGGTATACGAATAAAATGTTCTGTGTATATGTTCTGTTGCTGTATATATAGAGAGAGGTTTGAGGTCACTCTCAAAGGGGGAATTTCTCTTATAAGTTAGACCTGAATGATTTTACTTAAAATTAATAAATAAAAAAGTAAAGGGGAATTTGTATCTTTAAAATCTGAGTTGTAAAAATATATTTGTTTAGATTTTTTAAAATGTTGTTTATTGCACTTTTGGTATTTTATGTTCTTAGACAGCTACAAGGATTTAAACAGAATTTCTAGCTTTGGTTCAATAAGATTTTATTGAAGAGCTTTAGCAATCACAGTGCCAATTCAAACTTGCTTCTTACTAAGGATCAAATCCAAGGAATGCTTAACCTTGCCGGTTTAAATTCTTCATTAAAAAAGTAAAAGTTTAAATTGGCAGGAAAACTGCTGTTTAAGCTGCTAGTACATCAACATCAGAAAGAGCTCAGTTTTAGCCCTTGGTGATCTGCCAGGTACTGTACTGCATGTATCCAAGATAAAGACAGAAATAAATGAAAAAGGAAAAAAAAAAAGGTGAAGTGAGTTAAGTTTTATTTACCCTATGTTGGCCTAATAGATTTAATGTAAACAAATAAAAGTTTAGGAAGTAAATAATCAGTGGACTTTAAAAATATATCAATTTGCACTAGTCAGTGACTAAAAAAATTGGTAACATATAACTGCAAGGCACCATCTTGTTTGGTCAAATGATTGACATCTGTCCATGAAGAAACTGACCTTATAACTTAAAGCGCTACTTATGAGTAACAGGCCTTTTTGCTCATGAGTGAAATAATTATGCACAATATTACACCACTTAGCTCTCTTAAAAGTTATAGCATTGGGGTCCTGATGTTGTAGTTTGGCATTTCAGCTGTAGGAACCGAGTTTTTACATTTAACATCACAGCCACTCTGGATCCTATCCATCTAAAACTTGGCAGACAGGTTTGTCTGCCCAGATGATTTTTTTAATAGTTAGGCCTTTCCTAGCTGCAGAAGGGCCAAGAATTAGTTTGAAGATAGTTCTAGATTTTACTTTTTTAAAAAGCCTGTAATTATAAAATGATTCTGTTAAAAAAAAAAGAAGATAATCTGCTACTTGTCATCAATTTGTGTAGACTGCCCTACTTTGGATTTTGAAGGGGAAAAAAAAAGCTTTAAAACACCCCAAAGACATACCATGAAAATCAAATATTGGGTCTCGGGGCAAATGAATTCTACAGACTGTAACAGTTCCACCTTATCCTAGGCAACCAGAGTGGTCAAAAGAAAACATTTAAAGGAAGTTTAAAAATGACACTTTAGTCTTTTACCACAGCATTTCAGCCTTTCTTTTTGCTGTACCTGCATCGGTGGGGAGGGACAGCCGCTCCCAAACTGGTGTGGTCAGTGGACCACTACCAGCCATCATAATTCTTCATGAGTTTCTGGGCACAATCTTCCATCAATCTTTTAAATTAAGACTCTATATGAACCATCTGACACTGAGAACTTAACATGTTGGCTTCACGATCCAGCACTGTATTTCAAATGAGAGCCTGAGAGTCAAGAAGAGCAAGGTTTGCTGTGAGTCTTAAGGCGGCCATACAAAAAGTTGTTTCTAACATCAGTTGTTCCTATGCCTGAATAGTGAGAATGGGCCAACATAAAATATTTGACACAATCACCATCCATGGAGTGTCTGATGGCTTGCCAGTAGCCACAAAAAAAAAAAAAAAAAAAAAACCAAAACCAAAAACCCAAGAAGTCTTTGTTATTCAGCAGAAAAATCATGTAGATTTAGAACATAGGCATTTTTAATAGATTGGATTAAGGAGAGAATCCTAATCCAACTGAAGCCTATAATAATACTTATAGTCATAGATGTGCACATCACTGATTCTTTGATTCACTGTCTGAAATGAAAAAATATAGAGAAAATCCATTACTTTGATCTAAATTGAAACAATTTCAGTTTCAATGACTTCTGCGGGTCAAAAAAATACCCAACAAAACAGTCTAAACCATAAAATATTCAGTTTTGTTTAGGGAGTTTTTGAAGTTTGCTTTTTTAAACAATAGTATATTTAAGTTTGAAATGTCATTTCAAAATTAACAAATCAAAACACTGCAATTAGAGCATGTCTAAGTAAACGAAAGGACTGGAAAAGTTCTATTTTTTTTTTCCCTTTCAGTCAAACAGTAAAACTCCAACATGATTTTACAAGGTCTTTTCATTAATTCATATCTACATTAATATATAATTTTAAAAATATTAAAAATAAACCAGAATTCATCTTTGCTTTCATGCATTTCCAGACTTTTCCATGGATTTTCTGGTTAGGTACTAGAAAAGAAAACCTTTTTAAAAAGTCTGTTGCACTGCTAATTCATTGTTCCAAGTGTACAACAACACTCTCCCCTTATGCATTCATAATTCACACTATACAAAAAGCTATGCCCATTTCTCTGTCTTTCTTCTACTATGTGTTGCTCTGAGGTGGTTATATTGAAAAACATTTGACCGGAAGAAAATAGATTGAATGGTCTGTCCCATCAGTCTGTCATCAAGGTTTCTTACTACACAGCCGTATTTCTTATTAGTTGAAAAAAAAATGTTTATCATCAGACAGAGGTAGTCCTCAGGGCTGTCACAATGGTGTTAACATGTTGCTGTTTCAGCTTTCCATATTAACAGAATCAAAGCAGATATTGAAGCCTCGTACCCAAGACAGCGTTACTACAGTAATACCAATGTCATCATCTCTTTCCATGTGCACAACATCTAAGCAATGTATTTAGTAACACTGTTGCAGATTTCAGTGTTGGAGTCCCTCTTACTTTCCTATCTTGGATTTAAAAGCCTTCTATTAGGAAAAGAAGATCCCAACTGGAATGAGATTATAATGCAATCATCCGGTTCAGAACATTATGCCATGATTTTAGCAGCTTGCTAGAAACTCCCTCTGCTCCCGGGCTTAATGAAATTTGAACTTATTATATGGTTCAGCACAGTTTTTGGAAGACAACCAATAAGTATGGGAGGTTTGCAGTTGAGACAAGGGGCTTGTTTGCCAGGATTTGACTCTCTTGAGGAAAGCTAGCTGCAGGGCCAGATCTTTTCTTTTCATTGGGTATAAAACAGCCATGCTCAGAGCAGTATTTACTGGTGATGGCAGCTTGTGATAGAGCTGTATCTTTCCAGCAATACTTTAACCAGAGACTATCCAGTAATGACTGCAGCTGTACATCCACTCAATGGGGCCTTGCCACAATATGGTACAGTATACAAGAAACAGCACTTGACTGCAGTAGTGCATTTAAATATGGAAACCCACCTATTGAGTAAAAATCACATACCACACCTTTCTAGGTGTTACTTTCTGTGAAATTATAATATGAAGATACCCTAGAATGAAAAAAAGAAAATATGTGTACCTGCACACAACTGCTTGTTCTATTTTTCAGGCTAACAGCTTAGCTGTAACATTTGTGCATTAGCTAAATAACATCTCAAGGGGAGCTGGAGATAGAACCTTGATGTCTCCTGATTGTAGATGTGTGAGTTTGTGCTCTCAAAGGATGGTCCTTAAAAAACTCCCTGCTGGAAGCTATTGTGCATATTGTAAAAGGACCGTTGCTAAGTGCCAATTGAGCTAGTGCTGTATACTTGCCATTTTAAAAGAAGATTTCATACCACTTGATTATGTTAAATAGAAATGTTTGAAATTTAAACTGAATTACATCAAAATGGCACAGTAGTTATATGTCTAAAGAGCTGCTGCTACTCTCTCTCATAACTAATGTCAATCCTTTCTGGTAGATGGCTTTATGTGAAACTGTGACAGACTTTATTACAGGCAAAGTTTAGAGAGCCTTGATATAAAGGAGTCGTAAATAAATACCACCATAAACCCAGGCTTGCGCTTATACTAACAAGCAAGAACTCCCTTACGGTAAAGTACTGTCCTTAGACAAAAAGAGAAAGCATTTTTTAAGGTCAGAACTTCATCTTCAGCCTTTAAGTTGTGCTAAGATGTCACGAGTTTACCTGTGCAGATGACGACTGTTCAGGCAAACATTGTGAACTCCACTAATACAACCTAGAGAATATATATAGTAGAAATAATGCAGAAATTACTTCAAGATCAATTTATCAAGAACAAAAAGAAATAATAACTTTAACAATAGCTAGTCAGCATCAGAGCCCAACTAGAACCAGAAATCTAAGATCAGTATTAGGTAGGTGGGAGAGAAGTGGATGGCATAGCAAAAACTAGTGGATTTTACTTTTTTTTAAAAAAAAAAAGGGAAAAGAATTGTCTGTTTACACTCCATGTACAAATCTGGTATTTTTATTATCAGTAACAGACAACAACGTATGCAGAGATGGCCAAAAGTACTAAATTACTTTTTAAAAGCTCCTTCAGGATTTATGAATATGAGAGAAATTTGATAAGTAGTTCTGGGGGAGGAAACAGAGGAAAAACTCAGATATATTTAAAGTAGTTTTATTTTTTCCAAAATATGCTACTCTTTTTACTTTTAATTTGAGGAAGGGGTTCAAAAAGAGAAAAAAAATAGATAAATTAAATACTTTTTAAAAACAAAAAAAAAAACAAATTTGAGGGGAAGGGATACTGTGGGTTTTTTTTGAGGACTTCATATTTCAGATGGTCTAGAATTCTAAAATGCAATTTTTAATTTAGTCAGAGAAGAGAAGAATAAATAATTTAAACAACTCAGGTAACACTTCAAGGGCATTAAATACAACGAAATGCTCATCTGACCATTCCCCCCGCCCCACCCTTCCCCGCTGTAGTCAACCTGATTCTACGCTTGAAGGCAATGGATAATTTCCCTAAAAGAAAGAGCAATAGCACTACTATGCATTTTCATTTAGTCTCCCATGACGTCATCAGAATGAGATAGCTAATGCATTATGATGGAAATGGTCACCTGCTCAATAGTTTCATTGGTAGAAGATCCTCATAGGGGTATGAGGCTGCAAACTTTAATCAACAAAACGCACCACACACACTCACCTTCTAGTGTTTTTTTCATCTTCCTGGAGGTTGAGTAGCACATTTTAACTAGTTTCTTCATCTTATGCTTATACTCCTGATCTCAAGATTGATTTCCAGTAGTGGTACCTGACACACTGACATGTTCTAAAGTGAGACCAAGACTTCAGGCTGTGTAGTTTACTACAAAATGAAAATCTATTGTGCTTCATTAGAACATATTGAAATGATATTAATTTTCATTTGTTATCTATACACTCAATACCCTCAAGGTTTCACTGTTAGGACATTGCATCAGTTTTGGTCTGAAACACACCTTCAATTAATCTCTTAATTAACTCCTTTTAAAACACAAAAATATGTACCTTGTGTTAAATGTTGCTTTTGACTGGATGCTGGTGCAGTTAGCTCAATATAGGGCAAAGAAAGCAGCATGGAGCTAGTATTGTAGTGGTGATGCAGCAGCTCAAGTTGAAATTGCTGCAAAACAAGATATGAGGAGTAACTGATTAGAGAACGGCTATCTCCTCCTTAACCAAGCTACTACTGTAACTAGAAAACTGAAGTACTCACCTAGCCTCTTGCATGAACAGCAAATACCAAGTGAAAGTGCAAAGGAATCCTCTGAGGAAGTAATTCTATCCCGAATGCAACGAATGACACCTGGCACAAGAACTGCCAACCTAGAATCAGAGAAATGCTCACCTTACTCTTCTAGGGTGGGTTTTGTTACTCTTTTCAGTGTTCTCTGGGTCATTCCTAGGCTACTCTTTGTGTTTCTTCTTTTCTGTAATTTACCCATGTAATACATTTCTATTTCCTATTGAATTGACAACATTGCTGATCTAATGAGTAAGGAAACTTTTATTTTACTAGCAGTTAAATTTTTAAACTCCTTCAAAGCTTTTTATTCTCCAGTTTTAAAACCATTCTCTTTTGAACATACGATCCTTCATTAATGTTCAGTTTTATTTAAAACTGAACAAAATGTGCCCTCATGGCCAGGAAGGCCAATGGCATCCTGGGATGCATCAAGAAGAGTGTGACCAGCAGGTCAAGGGAGGTTCTTCTGCCCTTGACTCTGCCCTGGTGAGGCCTCATCTGGAGTACTGTGTCCAATTCTGGGCTCCTCAGCTCAAGAGGGACAGAAAATTTCTGGAGAGAGTCCAGCGCAGGGCCACCAAGATGATCAGGGGACTGGAACATCTTTCATACGAGAAAAGGCTGTGGGAACTGGGGCTGTTTAGTCTAGAAAAGAGGAGACCGAAGGGGGATCTTATTAACATTTATAAATATCTAAAGAGTGGGTGTCAGGAGACTGGGACATCCCTTTTTTCTATTGTAGCTAGCGGCAGGACAAGGGGTAATGGGATGAAGCTGGAACACAAAAAGTTCCACTTAAATACAAGAAAAAAACTATTTCACTGTGAGGATGAGGGAGCCCTGGCACAGGCTGCCCAGAGGGGTTGTGGAGTCTCCTTCCTTGGAGGTCTTCAAGACCCGCCTGGACAAGTTCCTATGTGACCTGATCTAGGTGAACCTGCTTCTGCAGAGGGAGTTGGACTAAATGATCTCTAAAGTTCCCTTCCAACTTCTACTAGTCTATGATTCTATGAAAACTAAAAATAGCTTCCCACAGTTTTCATTCTCATATTACTACAACGTGAAAAGAAGAGTGGTCACTATGGCTCTAGTTCTGTCCAGGAAAAATCAGCTGCAGTATATTTACTGATTGTGTTAGAAAAGCACAGATATGCAATTATGACTGAAAAAAACAAGCTCTTCCAGAGATGGAGCTCTATATACCCCCAAAACTATGCCCTTGACTAAGAGGGTTTGAAAATACTAAGTCCTAACTTCCACTATCACAATCTCCCTTGCATTTACATTAATGTTTACAATGTAAACACTGCATCTATTATCGCAAAGAAGTATATAGTATATAAGTATGGACTGATGAATCATCATATAAGTGAACAAGAGAGTGCTGGAAACTGAGGAGTATGTGATGTACCTTCTATTAAAAGTGAGGAGTATGTGGTACATGTGATGTACCTTCTATTACAACATTCATTTGTTCACCGAAATATTTTTAAATGCGTAGATTTAAAATAATAAAGAAAATCTATTTTTTACATTTTGCTTTGAATTTTTATGCTGAATTTTATTGAAACATACTTTTAAAAATCAGTCATTTTAGTATCCATTTTTATCAAATTATAATCTTTTACCACTTAATAATAGAGGAACAGAAGCTTTTTAAGCACATAACAACTGTGTCAATTTGATGGAATTCAGTTTGAGTAATAATTTTATCAAATAATATATTTCTTTTTTAAAATACCATTTATTAAAACATTGTTCACAATTTAGGCAGAATGGTAAAGCAAATGTCATTTTTAAACACACAACCCACCTTTGGTGAAAGCACAGCACAATCACAACATGTTATAGGAAGTGTTGGCATGCTTTGGAACACAGGATGACTCTATCAATAGATTATTAAACCTACAGATGAGAGCCCAGCATTTCTAAGCTAAATGCTACTTATTCTCTTCTCCCTGTGCATTTCCATGGATTTTCATGTGTTTTAATGGATTTAACTCAAGATTGGATATGATTCTTAGCAGCTGATATATGAAGACATACTTGTCTGACATAGATTAAAACATTTGTAGGTTCCCAAAAAGCAAATTTTGTTCTCTTTGAAGATCTTCAGGTCTGGTGTCACAGAGTTAAGTCCTGGGCAGGACATCTGGCAGACACCAGCTTAAAAGAACCCTCAGCATGGATACAGTTAGGAAAGGTCAGGGCAAATAATCAGAGACACCCGTTTGGCAATTGCAGATCTTCAGGTAAAAGATGGAAATAAAATTCATTAAATTGAAGCTCTTCTATGGAAATGATACCCAGATAGAAGACAGAAAACATACTGAAATACAATAAACTGTCAAGTATAATAAATAGCAAGGAGTGAAAGCAAAAGGAAAGGTGTATACACAGATTTTTAGGAATGGAAATTGCTACTTTCAGCAAGAGCTCCAGAAATATTTCCTCTCATACTTCAGCTCACCCACAATACTCTCAGGATTTTTTTCCAAAACACATGGATGGTCTTGGTCAAGCATCAAGTTTATGACTTTTCTGGGTTTCCAGCTATTTTTTTATCTCTATAGAAGATTTTCAGTTTTGTTCCAAGGGTTAAGATGTTTACCTGTGAGAAAGGCAAGCTGCCTCCTCCATCTGCAGAAGTCTAGAAAACCCAGCAGTTCAGATTAGGTTGCTGATTAGCAGTTCAGATAAAATTCAGCTAAGCAGGCAACCATCTACACCTGCTGATGGTGTAGCACCCACTCAGAGAGGTTGTATGGACTAAATGGGACTGGCCTGAAGCAAGGACAAACGACATCACTATAGTGGTCAAGAGTCTGATTTCATTTATTCAATGAAAGAATAAGGTATTATGCATACAACTGTCAATCAAAGAGCCCGAGAGTGCTCCAGCCCTCTCTCTCTGAGAGAGCCTCACAGACTGCAAGCAAGGATATGTAGAGAAGAGGCAAGTGCAGTGACTCTGGAATCCCCTTGGCAGCCATCAGAGCTGAAGCACCAATAAGCTGTAGCTTCCTTGGATTGTTCTATAGGTGAAAACATCTGAAACAGAAGGAAAGTTTGAAGTCACAAGACTCCAAAACCCCATAAATTTTGAAAAGAGCTCCAGTCTTGGAATATAGTCCCATGAGATCCAGAGAGATTAATGTCTGTTCATTGTCAGAAGACAAAGCTCCTGCCTCCTACCAACAACAACAAAGTTCTCTGCTTTGCAAAATTCTGCTGGTTCTGAAGCCTATCAGACCTCCTCACAGGCAATTTTAATAATGGCAGAAGCAAAGCCATTTTATCAACTGAGCAATTATGTTTATGAGAAGGGAAGGTAAAAAACACCAATGAAGCATCCGAGCTGCTGCAAGGGAGGAACAATTGTCTTACAAGGAGGAGGTGGGGAAAGAAGGAAAAGCAGGAAGAGAGGCAAGGGCAGAGATAAAGTGCTCCCTTCCTTTCAGCAACAGCATGGTAGCAGGTAAGCTACCACCAACCTCTGGTTTTAAAGGTCTCAACACCACCTCATCTATTTTTTTTAATGTCTATTAAACTAGTAAAAAGCCACTTTCATGCCTTCAGGGAATACTGTGAGCACAAGAAGGCTCACACATGAGGTAAAAGTCAGTCCTCTGACCAACCAACCACCAACTTACTGAGTATTTGCTTGGGTTAATTCATCTGTCATTGGAACAAGTTGATTTCTTACTAGGGTGAGATTAAGCGTTTTTACATATATGAAGTGCTGACTTGTCAGAAAACACTGGAAAATAATCTTCTTAAACATTTATTATTTTACCACCAAGGAATTCTGCAGGTTACTTAATCATAAAGGAAGAGAGTTATATAAGTGTTAAATATTCCACATTTTTAAGTATCCTTAACTATAAACATTAGGGCAGGCTTTCTGGAGGTGAATTCCTTTTTCAGATAAAATCTTATCTTCCATTAAGATAAAATTTTGTGTTTAGCTTAGTTTCCTAGTTTCCTCTGCAAAGTTCATATAAGCCTTTTGCTTTCAATATCTTACCTGACCAGTATGAATACTTCTGCATATAAAAAGAACATACACATTATGAGGTTACCTTGAAGATTTTCAGCTTTCCTAAGATTTGACATTAATTCCTATATTTTGTTTATCTCTAAAAGATGTGTTCTGTTACAGTATCACTCTTCTGTATGCTTCTCATGAACTATTTTCCTACAAGAATTTTGTTGTAGGTGTCCTTAGTATTTCACAAGTGTTTCATAAAATACTGCTGTCTCTTTAGAATTTCCCATGTTCTTTTTCTGTTGTAACTGTAGATAGAATATAATACTTTTAGTGGTCTGCATGAATATTCATAAGTGACAAGTACTCTGAGTTCTAAAATACTGGATTGGGAGGTTTTGCAATTATTAGATCAGGGCTTCTCTCAGTTGTACCTTGGGATTAAAATGTCTTTATTCCAGTGCAATAACTGAGGAAGAACACAAGATTACAATAGATTTTAACAAAAAGAAGATAACTTTGCATTATTTTTCATTCTTCTTTTGGTCTCTGTCACGAGGATGGAGTCATGCTGTGACATTCTTTTCTGGGTATTGGAACATGAGAATGATATACTCGACTTTGAATGTCTCGAGTTTTGTAACATATAATAGTTGAGTTTTACTTCTTTCACCCCAGTATTTTGCATTTTGATAGGCAAGTGCCACTTCACCACTGAGGCCCTTCTGCTGACCTTTAACACAGCAGGTAGCTTTAGCAGTGCAATTATCAGGATGGGCTGCGATGTCCTGGAGGAAGTCAGCGTGTGCACGTGTATAAATTCAGATATCAAGGATGTAAAAAACAGAGGACAACCTACCAGGCAAGTGAAGTCATTTGATCATGACAAACCAGTCAAGCCAAAGTCAGAGTGACGGTTATGTCTAGAATTCTTGCTTAGCCTCCTTCACACCTTTGAGTGAAAACATGGGAGAGTACAGATTAATGTGACCTCATTTTATTTTCTGTTAAACTACTACAGTTTCCACCTCAGAAAGTGCTGCCTATCAGTTCTGTAACAGGAAATCAATATAGAGGAATCCAATTTAGCCACTTGATGTATACTGTTTATAAGTTTGACTCCTGGTTTGCAGTGTCACTGTGATCCTTACACTGTTCTAAGGTAATTTTTCCAAACGTGGGTGTCTAAAACACAAATATATATTTGGGTTTTCATCCTTCATATAAAGAACTACCTTGTATAAGCAACAAACCCAGAATTTGGCCCTTAATAACAAGATGATACCAATAATAGATGTCTCAGTGAGCTATTACTATAACATATTCAGCAAAGAACAATCAACATGCATGACTATAAATGGAAGTAAAAGACAGCCCACTCATGAAAGGTAAAAAAGAAAACAGAGAGAAACTGTCCACCTACTGCAGCTTTTGCTATTGTGCTTGCAGTTATCACTATGGACGCTAAGAAACTGAACTCAGATTTTGCTTGAACTGAAAATGTCTTCATGACAGAAACATTTGTGCTATGTGTTACTTTTGCCCTTACAAATTTAATTAAAATTCAGAGGACTTTTCTTCTCTTTTAATGAGTAGCACTCTTTAGAAGCATACTTGATACTCTCTCTTTGCTCTTGCTTTCCTTACCTTCACTGTTTCTCATTCCTTCATTTGATGGCTCTTGTCATACAGTTTGCCTTACCAAGCTCTGGCCCTCTTTTATGTTCTTTCTATTCTACCTCCAAACAAAATAAAACAAAACAATGCTCCATTCATAATTTTCACTTCCCAAGACAGGTTCATGTTTTTTCAACATGTTGCAGGAGGACAGTGTATGCTGATTTTTCTGCTTAAATATTATTTTTCATCGTTTCTGTGTTTATTTTTCCAAATGTGCTAAGAGACCTCCCAATGAGATCCATTCTTCCCTCTCCACAGTCTTTCCCTTAGGAATCTTAATGTTGCTAATATCTCTTGGGTAAAATCCAGCCACTGTGTCCGTATCAAGTCAAGTTGAATTTACTCCATGCTCTGCAGCTGTTTCATTGTCTCTATATTACAATATAAGTTTCTGTTTGTTTTATTTATTTATCATTTCTAAGTACCAGGCTTTCTGGCAAAATGTTGCCAGCTGGAAGTTACATGGAAAATGTTTAGCACAGCTTTAACACATGCTCCAGAGTATGTGTACATGTATTTCATTCTTGGTAAATCAGCATTTAGGGAGTATGGGGAAATAGACTGTGAAATGCTATCAGCTTGTCCCAAGCTACAGTGCTATATAATAAAATCTCTAGCAAATTCAAGTAGCAGAAACTCATCCAAGTCTTCAGTGCATGCATTTGCTCCTCCCAGAACTATCAATATCAAAACAGTCTCTTAGGCAACTATGTCAATGAAAAATGAAGTATAAATAGAAAAAAATGAATAGGTATTTCTGATGAATAACCATCATCCCTGGCTGTGCTAAATCACATCTCTAATCTCTTTATTTTGAGCATTTATTAGCATTTACTTCCCTCAGTTAAATAAGAATGAAGTGCTATAAATAATGTTTATGCCTCCAGGAGCTTATGTAGAAGGTCTTCTGGTTTTCTATTGCTTTTTTCTCATTCAGATTAACTAGTCAACTATACTGTTGACAGGGCATAAAATACAGAAAAAAAGAGGAAAAACATTGATATCTACACAAAGTTCCTCTGTTTTTCAGGTACAGGAAGGCACTACACTGTCTCACAGATTTTATCGTTGCTTGGTGCAACAAGAATTTCAATTTCAATGTCCACTGTTATGTCCCTATGTCAGTCCAACAGAGAACTTCCAGCACATTGGCCAAGTACATTATGAGTAGGACAAATCCTACTCAAAACCTGGGCAAATCATTACTCACATTTATGTTGAATTCCCATCTATGAATAAACAAACACACTTCGGTACTGACCTCAAATTGAACATCTTTACAGGCAACTTTACATGTCTTGCATCCATCAGTAAGACTTGGAAACAAACAGGAAAATGTAAGTATGAACTTCTAGTGAGTATCAAATTTTTTCACTATGAATTTCCATTTGATTCTTCATAAGTTTTCTGAACTGTTATCTAACATACACTGATCTTAGATAAAAAAGAACTTTCGTTTTGTTCTACTTCTGATACTTCTTTGGGAAGAATGGCTTCTAAGACTTTTCTCAAGAACAGCACTGACCACCAGGGTTCATTTGGACTGGAACACAGCTGATTATTTGTGACAGTTTGGATCTTCACTGTTTATATAAAAGAGAAATAAAAAAATCAAACATATATCATGTCATTAATGTATTTGACATTAAAGTCCACTATAGTCTAAATTCAGATGTGAGTTCAAATAAGGCAAAGAATTGAAATAAATATAATATATACCACTTTGTATTCTTCTTGATATTTGTATGATGTATTAATTCTAATTAATTTATATTTACAATGACTCATTTTCCTGTTTCCTGTCTTCAGAGTACCTCACCATTGACTCTAATGGTTTAAGAAAGATTATATTGGTGTAAGAGCATTATGGAACCAAACCACTTGAATTTAGGAAGAAAAGCAAAATATAGAGGGCTTCAGATATGTATAAGTTAGAAGATGACCACTCTTGACCACACACACACCTTCTTCTACTTAGTTACACCTGTAGTGAATGCTGGGGACAATTTACATCAATCTATAAAAGAATTTATACCAATATACATGACTAACCAAAATAATCAGGCTTACATATCACCTCTGACTTGAGACTCGAGTTCAAGCTACCAGAAAGCATAGTTTTGTGATATTTAAACCTTGAAACATGATCTAGATTGATAATAACATTAAGGTGTGACAAGAGACCTCTATGAAAGAGAAGAACTATTTTGAGAATTGCCACCTTCTGCCTCTCAATTTCCCCAGCTTTCTGTTTTGAAACCATCTATGTATATTGGGTCACAGAGAGGACAGCTCTGCAGATCCTCATCCCAATCTTTTCCAGGGTAAGCCCATTTATGATGTTACTCTGCACCAGGAGCTGGAACCCTTACCCGTACCTTACATAGAATCACAGAATTGTTTCAATTGGAAAAGTCCCACTGTTAATGTAACACCAACAAGTCCACCACTAAATCATCTCCCTCAGCACCTCACCTACATGTCTTTTAAATATCTCCAGGCATGATGACTATCATATTCTTGAGCAGCCTTCACCAATGCTTGACAACCCTTTTGGTAATGAAATTCTTCCAAATATCTGACCTAAACCTCTCCTGGTACAACTTCAGGCTATTTCCTCTTGTCCTACCGCTTGTTACTCGGGAGGAGAAAATGACTTCCACCTAGCCACAATCTCCTTTAAGGTATTTGTAGAGACTGATAAGGTCTCCTCTGAGCCTCCATTTCTCCAGACTAAACAACTCCAGTTCCCTCAGACATTTCTCATTAGACTTCTGCTTTAGACCCTTCACCAGCTCCATTACCCTTCTTTGGACATTCTCCAGAACCTTGGTATCTTTCTTGCAGTGAGAGGCCCAAAACTGAACACAATATTCAAAGTACAGCTTCACCAGCACCGAGTACAAGGGGATAATTACCTCCCTGATCCTGCTGGCCACACTGTTCCTGATACAAGCCAGGATGATATTGGCTTTCTTAGTCAGCTGGGCACACTGCTGTCTCATGTTCAGCAACCTGTTGACCAACACCCCCAGGTCCTTTTCCACATGGCAGCTTTCCAGTCACTCTGCACCAAGCCTGTAGTGATGCATGGGGTTGTTGTGGCCCAGTGCAGGACCTTGTTCAACCTCATAGAACTGCCCTCAGTACATCAATCAAGCTTGTCCAAATCTCTCTGTAGAGCTTTACTATCCTCAAATGGGTCAACACATTAAGTTGCTGAGCAAGTATCTTTTGAAAAGTGCTCACTTCCATGCCTGCTTTCAGGTTATATGGGACAAGTAGTACAATACTTATCTGGACCACCAGCTACGTGTCTTCAAACATAAACACAACAGCTCCATATAAAGACTTTTTTTTTTTCTCAGTTGATCTGTGAAAGAAAACTAAGGCCTTACATTCAGAGTGTGACAGGCAGAGTTAGTGAACAGAAGGATAAGTGGCTTGGATGAGTGGACAGTGAGGTGGATCAAGAGCTGGCTGAATGACAGAGTCCAGAGGGTGGTGATCAATGGCACAGAATCGAGTTGGAGGCCTGTGGCCAGTGGAGTTCCACAGGGATCGGTTCTGGGGCCAGTCTTGTTCAACATCTTCATCAACGATCTGGATGAGGGGACACAGTGTACCTCAACAAGTTCACTGGTGATACCAAACTGGGAGGACTGGCTGATTCCCCAGAAGGCTGTGCTGCCATTCAGAGGGATCTCGACCGGCTTGAGAGCTGGGCAGAGAGGAACCTCATGAGGTTCAACAAGGACAAATGCAGAGTCCTGCATCTGGGAAGGAATAACCCCCTGCACCAGTACAGGCTGGGGGTCCAACTGCTGCAGAAAAGCTCTGCAGAGAGACCTGGGAGTCCTGATTCATAATAAGCTAAATATGAGCCAGCAATGTGCCCTCATGGCCAAGAAGGCCAGTGGCATCCTGGGATGCATCGAGTGTGGCCAGCAGGTCAAGGGAGGTTCTTCTCCCCCTCTACTCTGCCCTAATGAGGCC
>NC_084759.1:180434269-180441769 GCF_028858725.1 Colius striatus | reverse complement strand
ATCCCTAAAACAATCAAGACAGTATATCTCTATAAAGGAGAGGATCGATTTAACAACAAACTCTAGATTTATCTGTATTGATTAGAGGGCATTCAGTGTAATTTTAGTGAATTATGTTTGGCTTTCATTTCCCAGTAGAAATTTTTCTTGTGATGATCAAAAGGTAAATTACAAACTACTACACAGTCTTTTGTGTGCTGCCTACATAACATCCAACTATTATTTTTCAAAGAAACATTGATGTAAGAAATGATAAAATGTTGAGGGTTTCTTTACACATGATATCTTACTATAAAAATCATATGACTGAGTTTATAGCACTTACCTAAGAGCCTGATGTCATCTTCTCAATTCATTAATATAGAAATCAGGACCGCACTAAAGAGTCTGTGCTAAAGGAACAAATCCAAGATCATCTTATGAGAATAGAATTAGAAAGATTAAGAAAGTAATATGATTTTTCTTCTTAAATAGCAGTAATTTCAAAGGAGCTGTTAACACTTTCATGTCTGAAACTTTCTTACTGGCACGAGGGAGAACGAAAGGAATCAGACAGATTCAAAGACAATTTAGCGTAGCTGTAAATCTGACACCGCTGCTGATACAATTTAATTGAAGACTAATTGGAACTAAGAAGGCTAGTTATTTTGTCAACTGCATGTATATTAGTTCCAGTCATTTTTAATCCAACATAACCATGATAAAGAGTCTAACTTACTTTGTTTAGTTAATAACATTAGGCCAGAAAGGATCGCCTAGTCATTTCATGTTACCCAATACACTGTTACATAAACAATGTTTAATAACACTGACTACATACTCCCATGAAATAACCAATTAGAACATTTACTGATTCTGAATGTTCATTATTAGAGACATTTCCACAGGCTTTCTGATGGTCCTATGCCTAAATTCTACTCCAGGTAGTAGGAATCATAAGGGTAGAATATATGAGGAAAAAGTTGGTTTTAAGCAGCACAAAGGACATTTACGTACTCAGACACAGTGAATGTATTCCATACAAAAATATAACAATGTAAAATGCACTTCTTTGTATTCCCTATATGTAATACTGCACACTTATATACTCTTCTTGCTGAATCAAGAAGATTATAACGCATGTTCAAGACGCATATGATAAAGGAGGTGCCTGTTAGCATTTTAATATTTATACCAGCAAATCTAGAGTGATTTGTATTCTCTTTCAAAGCTGATTTATTGACTGTGATCTGTAGCTGGTATGAATAATACCAGAAGTGTCTCTTATTTATTTTCGTTACTTTACTGAAGAGTCAATAACTGCCCCCTGAAAACGTCAGTCCAGCATGTACCAACATTTTATAAAGTGACATAATCTGACAATTATATTGACAGTAAGTGTGTTAAACTCAAAACTAAAATAGAAATACACAATAAACGAGAATAATATCTTTCTTGTCTAAAGAAAAAATGCTGACACTTTAAAAATTACATTTTTAATGATTGAATGCTTATCTTTTAAGTGATCATGCTGAAAAATTTGTCAGTCATGTTAAAGTAAATAACAGTATGTCAGTATGTGCATTACCAGATTCAATTAACACAAAGTATTAGAAAGGCTGGAAACGGTGAGACATGGTTATCAGAGAACTTCAATAGAACAAATACTTTTACAAAGATTACAACCAGTGCATGTGATACAGTCAAATAAAAACTCAATACTACAAAAATATCTAAAATGTTGATGTCAACAACTGCTCTGCAGGTGTCTAAAATGCCTAGATGCCACACACGTCTGTACTATGCAAAGCCTCAATTCTTCTCCTACCTAAAGGAGTTAAAATGTTACTACTCAGGTCAGTGAGATAGTGTCAGGTGCTTTTCCAGTTCTTCTTAAACATTATTTACATTAAATCTACTTACACAAAAGTGTTTTCTTGGAATAAAAGGCAGTATGACAATCCACAGATCTGACGACTAGAATTGTCTGAGAGAATTAAAATGTAACTTAAAAATCACATCATGTAAATAATAACCAATTCCTAAAAGTAAAATTAACAAATGTTCTTTTAAATTAATTGGTATATGCTGAATATGTGTTCCATTGTCTTATGCAGGATATTTAAAAATGAAATATATGATAAACTTTGTCTTATTGTAATTAGATTAATAAAAGGCAGTAATTAAAAGACTCTTACATTTTTTCTTAGACCTAGAAATTATTAAACTATCCAGAAAAGAATCATAGCTTTTCTATAAAAAAATTCTTTGAACTGAATTGCAATAAATCAATAAGAATGTTATTGTTCAATAGGAAATAATTGTCTTCACATAAACTGAAAATATTGTTTGGAATGATTAATATACAATGCTGCATTATGCATTTAGGAGTGTCAATGCATAATTTTTAGTTCTAATGTTCTTATGTAATTGAGAGAACATGTTCATTTGCCCTAATAACTACTAAGATGCACTTAATAAAATGAAATGTAATAATACTTGTAATTTAATCTATTCATTGAAGTAATTTTAAAAGTCTACCATTCTCCTTAATGTGGATAACATTCATAATTTATAAAGTGTTGTGATGCAGAATTGACAATGCCATTGTTTTTTACACTTTGAGATGATTCTGCAGCCTTCATTATCTGCATACCAACCTCAGGATTATCAAGGGCAAACAAAAGATAATTAACACCAGAAACAGGCAAATGCAGGAGGTACTGAGTGAGATTTTTCATTTAATGCAGAACCTTTGAAAACTGAGAAAAGGAATAACTATTCAAAACCTTTTTCCCCATTGCAGAGAAGTATTTCAATGTTTTCTTTTCTGTTTTAAACGTCATTTTGAACATTGGCATGTTCAACCTCAGATACATTGAGTAAATGAATGTGTTAAGACAAACATTTTTTTCAAAGTACTTTGTGCTAATTTTCTTCCATGTGAGCTGTTTTTTTATTGTCTAGAACAGCAGACAGATAACTATGGTATATATCTTCAAACTATAGTTTCACTTGCCAATAGCACATCTGTAAATAAGGTATTTAACTTTTCCATGCCTTATTGTACAATGCTTAAAGACAGAGATGAAAACTTTTGCTATACAAATGTAATTAAGGTGTAAGATGTATTTTTAAATCTTATTAATTGTAGGAAAAAGCATATGAGATTACCTGTGACATTTTCATATATATTCACAGCAGAACAACAAAAGTTTGCTAAATGCTGATATATGTAGGTCCAAGATGGCATATGTCAATCACTAAGAATTTTTTTTTTGCACAAGGAATATTGACTATGATTCTGCATTGCACTCTAAAAGACTTGCCATATAGCTAATCACTTTGGAAATTAATCAGCGAAGAAACATTGTATTGTTAGACCCTTAGCTATGAATGAACATCCTTCTATGATGTCCAGGCAATGTCATTTTACAAATGGAAATATAGGACAATGAAATTCATCTTTTCACATAATTTACAGATGTTGATGACAGTCTAACTCCCTGCCCCTTACTTACATCAGAAATTCTTATTGTAGGGGAATACAACTGTTAGCCTGTGAGCTATCCATTAAGGTGCTATCCATTAAACCAGTTGTGTTCAAACAGCATGATATGTTAGCATATCTTCACTTTTTACATTTTAGAACTGAAAATATCTGATAAATAACTGATGCAACAATCAATGCAAACAGTAGGAGCTTACTTTCAGTCCAGCACAGTGGACTCAGAGCACTCCTCACAGGGATGAGGGTTAACACGTTAAGAGTCAAACTGCAAGACAACTCAGTGAGTCTTTTTCTCTTGCAGAAAGTGTGATGCCAGTTATAGTGGTACCTTCACTATCAGATTTGTGCCTCATATCTTCTGTCCTAACCTTTTTCCTCTGGTCCTGACCATATAGGTCACTGTGTGGAAAGGGAAAAACATCAAAAGATAAGCATGATAGGGAAGTCTTGTGTGAGTCAGGCCATGCATCAAGCACATGGCCCCTTGGTTGAACTCCAGAAGCAGGGAGAAGCTGAGACCAAGGCCAAACACTCTCTCCTGTCCTCAGTTCAGTTCCTCCAGTCAGACAAGTCAGCCTTTAAGCACCTAAAATAATTCAGGCAAGTGTGGTTGGTTGATATGAGTCAACAATGAGCCCTGGAGGCCAAAAGTGCCTGGAATATCCTGGGGTGCACTAAGCACAGTATAGCTAGGCGGTTAAAAGAAGAGATTGTCCTACTATGCCCAGTGTTGGTGCAGCCTTGTCTCAAATACTGTGCACAGTTTTGTACTCCACAAGGTTAAGAAAGATTAAAAAAATATTACAAGGTGTCCAAAGTAACACAATAAAGATAGTGGAAGGACTAGAGAACATGACCTATGACAAGCAGTTGAGGATACTTTGTTTATTCAGCTTTGAGAAGAGAAAGCTGAAGGGTGATCTTATTCCTGTCTGCAACTTCCTCATGACGGGGAGCAGAGACGGCCATGAACTCTTCTCACTCTCAGTTGGGAGGTCTGAGAATTTGAGAAAACTTAAGAATCGAGATGCTAAAACTCCTAAGTGCTATGGGCAATTAATTTTTTTTTTTAATTAAAATTCATTTTTAAAGAACTTTGGCTTCAGTTCTGCAAATATTTCTATGAAAGTTTTTTATTCTAAGCTCTTTAAAAAGAAATATACTATGGCTGGACAAGACACCGTAGTCCTTTGACCTAATAGAGAATATCCATTCCTTCACGTAATTTTCTTTATTTAAAAGTTCATGTGCTTCCATTGAATTAATCTTTTATTTAATTATGCTTCTCCTGAATGAAAATAAGGCATACTCTACTAGCTGACAGTTTACTGTAAACACATTTTATGTGGTATGATATCTTTTTCATTTACACACAGGAAAACTCAATCAAAGTAGGTGCAGCTTGATTGCAGAAAAAGGGACACTATGCCAGTCAGTGGTAGTGGACAGCTGCAGCCTCTGTAACAACCACCACTCCCTGTAAGCCCTATCACCTGAAAGAATGAGGCAAACTCAGTTTCAAAGGTCCAGAGGACTCTACACAAATAGAGTAGCTAATATAGAGTTTCTCCATTACAGAAACACTTCAGTAAACTCTTGTTTCCACAGCTTATCCTTTGAACTGCTAATAATGAGAATAATGACAATGATGAAGCCTATTTCTTAATCTTCATATGTACTGTAAGACTTTTTTTTCTCAAAAGTTTCCCATGCACTATCTTGCACAATTTTCTGAACATCTTTTAAGTGTCTGTGGTTTTATTTTAAGAGCTTACTATAGGCTAGGATTTTCAGAAATCAGTAGTAAATAAGTACATACTTAATACTTGGCTGTCACAGTGAGTTAAAACAACATCCACTCTTCTTATTTGCATATTTTAATACTTGGCATTGTATTTAACATTATATAATTTTAAAGTAGTTGCATTTTCCACATGTTTCTTTTGCCAGGAGATATGTTTTGGAACTGTAGGTGATTTTTCCTGGAATGATGCAGTAGTTAAAAGATGTAGCAATAATTGTTTCTTAGTCAGTGCAAAACTTCTATCTATATTAATGGGAAATCTGTGATGAAGTGAGAAATACAGATAATTCTATGATAAAATGCAGATATTGAGAGGTATGTTAACAACAGAACACTAATATGATAGTCTGTGTGCATGTGCATATACCAGAGAGAAAATTTGTTTGTCAGAATTTGAAAAATTAATAGATGAGATTACTAGAACCAAGTGACTACTTATGTTTTGCCTGATAACTCTTGTAAGAGAATACAAGACTGTTTTTTCAGCTGCCGAATGCCTGCCATTTGAAGTAATCTGCCAATCTGGTCAACTGCTTGAGCTACATATAGCTTGGTCTTTTCTGTAAATATGGTTGTTCGTATCTATATATGATTTCTGCTATAATTTGAAGTGGGTTACATTCATTCTTGACAATACACACATATTCAGTGATTTAGGATATACATTGATGAGGGACCTATAAGCATCTTACTGTGACAACTGGCCTGTTCCAAAGTTGTAGATCCTGCATAGACAAAGACTTCCAAGCAACAAAACTTCATTAGAAGAAAAAGAGCTCCTTCAAGCCAACAGGATGTCTGTGGAGACAGCTTCTTTCAGCCAGTACCTGAGGCAGAATGTGCTCTGTTTAGGCCTATGCCCATAGTAGATTTTCCAAAAGTCTTGAAAGAAAGCAGAGAAAGTTTATGAAGACTGGAAATGTCTCAAAATATGAAACAACTTAAACTGTATAAAATGAACTAGACATATTATAAACTGGAAACAGATTGATTTTTCTCACTTGTGGGTACGTTTATGAAAATGTATGCACCATAAACACATGCACCCACGAATTTGTTGCATGAGGATGAAATAATAGTTCAGAAAGAACTGTCTTTGTGCTACATTGAAACTCAGTAGTCACCTTTTAGCATTGAACCAGAAAAAAAGCTTCCATTTGGAGGTGGTCTATGTGTGATAAGGAAGCACTGAACCCCAGTCATGAGTGCTTTCCTGGACAGACACAAACTGCATTCTATGT
Organism: Colius striatus; assembly: GCF_028858725.1. NCBI lineage: Eukaryota > Metazoa > Chordata > Aves > Coliiformes > Coliidae > Colius > Colius striatus. Next base: position 180,435,234 of record NC_084759.1, on the reverse strand, counting down.
TACGGCCACAGCAGATACTCTTCAGACTATTTTTTTCATCATTAGTTTGGCAATCACTTCTGGAACACATTTGGAGTATGGGGTCAGCTTCAATATATGGTTCTCCTTGTGCTGCAATTAACAAATTACAAGAATCTTTTTTTTTTTTTTTAAAAAAAAAAAAGTACTTTGATTTATCTGGATGAGGATATGCTTCTGGTTCTGCGATGGTAGGACTTATTGCTTGAATAATTGCAACTTGTGCCAGATTTCCAAAACTGCCTATCCAATGACCATAACTGCCAAATATATGCAGAAACTGTGGGAACAAAGAAGTGGGTAGGTAATCTGCCTGTGTGTGCAATTACAGTAGCAGTTGTTCATACACGTTGCATGAATGTAGTTTTATGTATGCAATTATGGAAATCAAAGCCTAAGCTTGTACTGAGAAATGTAGATACCTGCCTAACTGAAAGTGATGCCAGCTCTACTCTCTACTTCCAACTGACTGAAGAGCTTTCAAACCTCTTTTACTACATTGATTCTTCTAGCTGTCCATGCACACTGTGTCTTATAATACTATTCAATTGATCTACAGTTGCAAGGGCCAAAGTGGATCTCCAGAGAGGAAGAATAATTGCCCAAATTTATCAGTCATATCAGATAAATGTCTACAACTCAGAGCGAACTCTTGTGAGTGGAGTTGGAGAAAGGAGTAATCTGGAACTCTTTTGAATGTCTCATTGATGTGAGAATAGACTGAAGAAGCCCTTGTTTGGTGGTCCAATTGTTCAGTGAACACACACTGTTGAAGTTACTGAAGCATATCCATTAATCTGTGTGCTACATGCTGAATAAAGGAATGGAAAATGCTTGATTCAAACCACAAAATGATTTATTTGAGTTACAACTGGCTTTTTTTTTTTTTTTTTTGAATCAGCAGTGATTTGCTAGAACATATTTTGAGTCCAGAAATTCTCAGTCAA
>NC_084759.1:180089269-180111769 GCF_028858725.1 Colius striatus | reverse complement strand
TGTCACCCTAAAGAACTTGAACAAATACCCTAGTATAGCACCCAAGCATCTCTCACTGGCAAAAATATGAACAAACAAAATTTGGGAGTCTCATAATCTGACCTGAAGGTAAATAACCTTGTGCTGGTGAGATCAGCAAGAGAGTGAATTAAAGGTCTAGTAAACCATTGCTAAGAACATATTGCTGACTATTCCATGTAGTTTGAAACTAGGAACTGTTAACAGAAAGTACGCTAGTAGAATCAGTAACTACCCTTCCCTTAATAGTTCTCCTGTGCCCTGTGACATGTGCAAACGTGCTTGACTATACTGCAGGTCTGGAGAAGGCATAAACCACTTAGGAGAGTTCTGATCAATCTGCAAGGAAGAAATGTGTGCAGTGTCTGCCCAAGCAGCTTGTTCTCTCATTTCAGCTGAAAAGCACTGGAGGCTCTACAAGCTTTGCTTTCTTTGTCTTGTCACTTCAGACTTCTGCATAGGAAGATATGCAAATGGTTTGGACAAGCAAACACGGTGCCAAAGCTGTGTTCATAGCAAATTATGTTACAGAACACCAGTTACCATTGCATTGTGATGGATTCTCTAAGAAGATAAGGATGAGCAGACTAAAATACTAAAGGCAGTCCTCTCCAAAATATTTTACACATAGTTTGCCACTTTGTCAAAAAAGAACAGCCTCAAAGGCAAAACTACTCTAGTCTAGAAAGTCTGCAGCTGAGTCAGCAAGGCACTGTGTGCAAGGCAACACGTGTCTGCTGGAGGGGGTGGTTAGACCACCTCCATATGCTAGAAGACAGGGCATGTTTTGTCAAACAGAGCAGAGTGCAGACCTACGTAGCTGCCAGCCTGGAACTGCCTCCCATCCAGACAGCTTGGAGCATGTGAAGAGAAGCTTCTGTATGCACCTATCATGATAGAGCCTGCTGGGTTTGGAAATTCAAGTTATTTTTCCAAATGGCCTCAAATATGTGAAAATAAAGGCATTGAGATAAAACACAATTTCTCCTGCTTTCCTCTGATATTTTGTGTTTTACTCATTAATTTTTTTCTTGTTGACAAAACTGGATACAATTTAATTTTTATTGGGGAATTGCAACCACAAGAAAGATGTTTCTTAATGAAAAAGAAGAATGAGATGAAATATAATAAAACCTTACTGACTTTCTCAAGTTAAAAAGGAAGTCCAGATAGAGAGAACTGCTACTAATAAAATATTATGCAAAGCATTCATACAAAAAAGTAGACCAAAATCTGCATATCTCTTCAAACATTCAGTTACAAAAATGAAATCTTTTCCTCCAAAGTCTTCCAGAGAAACAGTTCATTTCCTCCTGCAGGCTGTTTGTATACTTTCACCCATTATGCTGCCTACAATGGGTCTTTCTAATCCTTCCAGAACAAAAACTTGTTTGGAATTGCCCATAGATAGCAGAGTCTTTTCCGAGGGCAGTCTTCCCAACAACACTTTTCTTCTGGTCAACAGAATGGGCTTTTGTCTGAATGACATTCCCCAGGATCCTCTGCTACATTGATGAGCTCAGCTCTTCCTGTTAGCCAGAGAGCAAGCCTTTTTCTTTCTGTAAAAAGACAGATTATTTTTATATTTTTCTTTACTTTTTTGCACTTTTAACTTACAAGTGCTTGGAGTAGGACTAGATTTTATTTTACTCTTGTTACTTTAAAACTTCAAAGCATGACTACCGTTCTGTTTACCTATTTTCTGTTTTATTCTTTTACTGTAGCATTTTAATCAGAAAAACACCAAGCTTAATTTTTAAATTCTGAACTATCATTTCTGCTTATTGGAAATGAGAATTAGATTTCTGGAGTTCCATCAGGGTAATTAAAATAAAATTTAAGAAAATCGAAAAAATTATCATGGTGGATTAATTTTTTATATTCATTAGACTGTGTAAGATTAGATGCCTTCAAGATCTATGACATTTGGTCTAGTCTGGTTATACCTATGCAGGATTTTCAAAGCTGTCCTACAGTCATTGCTAAGGTGAAACTTGTACAGTTACTGATGTGACAGAGGGAGAAGCTCTGAAAAGTGTTTTTTCCTTTGCCAGAGCACACTCAGTATCTCAATAGCCAAGAAAGTGGCAATCATCAGGATGGCTACAAGTCAACCAGGGTTGCAGAAAGTGGGAGGGCTGTACAACGTGATACACTTTGTCTGCCTTTCAGCTGCTCAAGACATCAACTCTGAGATCAACATCGTGCTCAAACCTCTACTCAGTATGTGCATGTAAGTCTTCATTATGTCTCAGACGTTCCCTCATTTCCTGACAACTGAAGACTGTCAAGTTACTTCCTGTTATATAAAATGCTGTGGGAAGAATGGGATTCTTCAGTGTCCCAGTGAATCATGTAGGCTTTCTCAGAATGGAGAAGAAGAGACGAAGCCGAATTCTTGCACTGTTAGCATCAAATGCAGTTTAGTCATTGATTTCAATGAGCTCTGAAGTTCACTCCTCAGGCCTTTATATGCTTGTTGGTACAGTTTTCAATTAAATTCTTTAGATGCTTATTTGGCAGGATCAGGGTGACTTCTCTAAAAAGCAGTTAGTGTTAAAGCCAACATTCCCCTTCCTTCAATGCATTTATTCTTGATGACATTAATGGGTAGTTTGGCAACTTCACAGTTTCAATCCTCCATAGTTTATTATTTTTACCTAAAAGAAGGTGTTGACAGTATCTGTCCACCTGCAGAATAAAAGAGGATGTCTAAAATCAGTGTTGTAAGCAGAGGAAGTTTTGTTGCAGCTGACACCACCTATTTATAGCTGGCCTAAGATCAGTTCATGCCTTTTTACAGGTGTTGTTGAATACAAGTAGCTCATGGACACATAATATTCTTATATATGGATCTATAATGTATTCATAAACAATATTCCCACATTGAAACTAAAACCTTCATGAATAGTGTTTATTTTCGGGGAAATATATGTAGAGAAAAAAGGTTTACAGGGTTCTCTTTAAACAATACACTTACTATTTTCACTTCCTCCCACTTTCAAGTAAAAGTAGCATGACATTTCCTGTTCAGTACATTATCTTATTAAAAAATGAAACCTTCTGTATGTTTCTCAGCTCACATCAGTACCCAGTGTACCTTTTAGTACACAGGTAGCCTACTAAGCCCAAATTAGTTTCTATGTGTAAAGTACATTAACATATCTGCTACCAGGTAAAGTAGTGTTATCCACTGACTGTCTGTCCCCAAGATGTTTTTTGTTGTCTTCCCGATCATAAACATGAATAAATCAATCTGTAGCTTCTGTTTATCCTAGTCCATTTTGCTATTCTCTGCAGTCATTTGGTGTCTGCTTATTACACACTGGCTTCCAGTACCCAACTTCAATATACACCTCCAATTTCCTTTAGCACCTTCCTCTCATGCAGGGATTTCTTCCTGGGCTCATGTTGTTGCACAGTCTTCCCTCTTAGCTTTAAGGCCAAACTGGACAGTTAGAAAAGGTGAAGTATGGTGCTTTTTACTCAGCTGATTCATAGTACATCATTACCAGGTAGGAAAGTCCAACTCAGTCTGATATTTCTCTAGAAAAAAAAAAAAAATCAAAATAAAATCTTAGATGTGAATTGTCAGATTCACTCTGTCTGGATGGATGTCTGAGTTAGTTATAATAAGAAGTAGAAAATGTGTAGTCAGAACAATGAAGAAAACCACATTAGGCAAAAATGAATAAGGTGCCAAGGGTCTTACATGAAGGAAAATCATAACCACTGCTCAAAGTGCAATAGATGGGGATATTGAGTAATAGGGAGATAAGGATCTAAATACAGATATTTAACCTCTGAAGGCCTTCAAGGGGCTTGTTCTGTGGGAGCTAGATTACAGCTATCTAAAGCTTAGACATAAATGAACTCTGGCACTGCCAGAGAGTTTTTCTTTTCCCTTTTTTTTAAGGTTAAGCCATTTTTATGAATACTAGTGAAAAATGAAGTCAGTTCAGCAGTAAGATGAAGAGAAGGGAATGGAATGAATGAGGTGGTCATCTTTCCAAGAAGACCATTAGAAAAAGCCATATTGAGGTTAATTCCTTAAAAATGGAGGTTATAGTCTTTAACTGAGTAATTCCAGGAACCTTTATAAGAGGAAAAGGTTTTTTGCCTTCCCACAGTAGTGAAATGCAGTAAACATCCCAGATACTAAATTTAGTACAGATTACTAAACTTCATAGAGTTAGTACAGATTTTCTTTCTTTAGACACGATTAATCAGCCTTTGTCATCGCAAAACCTCTCATTGACTGTCACATGATAGAAAGAGTGGACCTGTTAATAGATTCGTGTACAGTTCTGCATCCAGACTACCTTCTGTCTGGGAGCAGCACAAACTGAGTTAGTGTGGGCACGTGTCCTTGTTATAGGTCTTATGCATAGCACATAGAGAGAACTTCAGGCAGGGTGCTTCTTTGAAGGTGCAATCAAACTGCAGAGGAGCTAAAAATGCAACAACAAGTGCAAACAACTACAAGGCAATGAGAAAAGGTAGCAAAGACAAGAAGAATATGAGTACCTCCAGAAGAAACATTAAACCAGATATTTATTCAGATGTCTACAGCTCCAATTTTACAAGTATGAAAAATATGGTATGTACATCTTAGCATTCTCCTAATTGGCTCTACCTTTTCTATTTCTCAGTTGTAGAGCCTTAATCTATACTAGGTGCTCTTTCTTTTCTCATAATAAAATTGCTTTGTTGTAATATAACAGAAGTTCATCTAATTTTCTATTAAAAACTCTCAGTTTTAAATTATGAATCTAAGAGTTCTTAAACTAAAAAAAAAGGTTTAAAAAAGGTAAAGAAACATTTCAACGTCCATTATTATCAGTCACTGAACATGGATATAAATTTGGGGGTTTAATTCACAAGCTCACTTGCTTGAAGATGCATAATGCAACATTTCTATGACAATATTCCCGTGTCAGTAGAAGGAAAGAGCATGGGCATAATTTTCTTACAAGGATAGCATAGTGGGGTTGGAAATTAAGTGATTCCCCATCATTTTGCCTTGTGAATTCCCTCGTGCTTCTAGAGATTCTCCTGCTTTCTGTTAATTTATGCAAAGTGCTGTTAAACAAATCACTACATATGAAGATAAGATAGCATAATGCACTAATATATTTTTGTTGTGATTCTGCAAATTACAGAAAGTAATGGTATAGCTAATCTGTTATAATTTTTTAATTAAATATAATTTGTAATTACAAATTGATATTCCCAATCCAGTCTCTCTCATGCTGTTATTCCCTTGTGTTTGACACTGAAATGCAACACAGAATAAGCTGTTTGGCACTACCTATATTCTATCTGTTGTGAATTACATAATAATATTTTGATGCTGACTAATATGCACCTTGAGGAACACGTAACGAAATGCAAATATAAACCATGAAAAATTAGCAGCTGAAACTAGTAAGTAAAAAATATATTATGGAAGCTTTGTGCCAAAAACCTGTTGAAGATCAACATTGAAAAATGTAGTGGGATGGCTTTATTTTTTCTTTGAAGGACAGAATTTAGACTATTTAAGCAAGAATCAATGTCTTCCCATTTTACTGTTGAATAATATGCTGACTCCATCTGACATTGTAAGGTCCTTCCTATCTCAGACAGCGTCTCCATATGGGATGGTCATAGATTTAAACATGCACAGATGATTTCTCAAAAGTGACAGTTTACATACCAGAAGAGACAAGCCCCAAAAAACATAAGCTGTATTTAGAAAAAAAGAAACACTACTGTATCTAAACTAACCCAGAATACTTCTGTGGTCTGGGTCGGCTTGAAGTATCTAGGGGAAGGTGGAAAGGTAAGGTGTAGTTAATTCTGAGAGCTACATGCATGCTCCACTGCCTGGAGCACAGAGCAAGGCAGGAGACTCACCCAGAGAGACTATAGCATGCGGACAGTTTTGCAGCTTGCTGAAGTGATGGCAGATGCACACTTAGTCCTTAGAGGTGTAAAGCATAAACGTGATTCGTCCTGGGATAGAGAAGAAACAGTGCAATTCTTTGCCACTTTGCCACAACTATTACGTATTGGTAAACATGGAGAAAACCCTTCTCCCATCCCACCTTGAAACAGGATAGAGTAAAGAAGGAGTAAAAATTAATTCTTTTTTTTTTATTTCCACTCTCCTTTTGTTGCAGATCTGAGCTTTCATAAATTCTCTTGCTCCAATTTTTGTCCTATTAAGACACAATATGAGAAATTAACATCTCTTTGGTATTTCTATTGAACATTTCTTAAGGAAATCATGACCAATTTCCACCTTAGAACTAATTTGGAATGCCCTCACGGAAGAAAGGTAAGAGGTATACAAGTTTTTTTTTGTAGTAGTAGTAGTAACCCTTTTCTCCCTAGGCCAGTGAAGCTATAATGTTCATGGATTTATTTTCCATGGTGGCTTGAATTCTTAAATATAATACTTATGAAAATACATGCAACGTACAAAATTTCTGATGTCAAAAGGCATTGCTGAATGTTTATTAGACATTTTACACCTTTTGAGCTATTTATACTTGAATCTCATTTTTGGAGCTTGTATGTCTAAATCTGCTGCAACTATCAGCTTACCAGTCTTGTTTCCATCTCAGTCTCATCATTATCTATGGAGAGTCTGATTTGGTAAAACAGATGGTGAGATACATAGAATGTGTCATCTTCTGAGATTCAAATACAACTGCAAAAAAACTGACATGTGAAAAGAGAATGGTTTTACACACCACCCCCTATGCCCCGCCCCCCCCCCCCCCCCCCCCACGTTAGCTCATTTTAAGAAGTTATATGTACAACTGTGATTTGAATAATGATTTCATGACTTGGTAGCTGTTTCAATGAGCAGGTGTAAAGTTCAAAAAATCCCTGTGAAGATGAGCATGTGTTTTTCCGGTGATACGTTAAGGAAACTGGTTGAGATTTCTGAGGCATTTTTACATCCAGCAAATATTGACCAAGTGACATTTTCCTTCCTCTTCTGTGCTTGTCTACTGTCTTGTCTAGGGAGAATTTAAATGCCATTACATCCATCCCTGCCACACTATCTCTCTCTCCCAGTATTCTCCCTTCCATCGACTGCCCCTCTGCTTCTTTACAAAGAATTGTTCTCTTCCCACCATGGACCTCACACACTTCTGCACCTCTCATCTCCATCACTATGTTCATATTAATGAGCTTCTAAGTGAGGCAGTCCTTGGCTTTCAATACTCACTGTGGAATCAGTTGCAGTGAAAGAGGTACTTCCAGGGAGTGGGGGAAAGGATGAATGATGAGGCAGTTTGGGAATGGACAAGCGACAGAGGAAAGCTTTCTAGTAGGAGAAAGAAAGAGACCACTAAGATCATTCCCATGGCCTTTACAGGCCTCTGCTTTAAACCAAAGCACTATACTTGAGAAAAGAAAGGCTTTTACATTGATCAGAAAAAAAAAAAAAGCTAATTTGTGTAATGTTTATTAGTCAAAAAAGAGGCAAAAGCAAACAATATGTTGGAAAAGTATAGATATGGTTATTCAATAGAAATTTGAGGAAATTATCCTAGCACAGCCCAACAGACTAATGAGTCCGTATTAAGAAAACTGCACAGTGCAGGTCACCCTATTATAAAACAGGATATTACAGAAATGGAGAAGGTGCAGCTAAGGGCAAGCAGACTGCCACAGCAATACAATGATCTTAGTTATTCAGAAAGGTTAGAGAAACAAGATCCATAGGCTAGGGAAAAGATTGAGATTAAGATAGTGCCTTGGCAAAATCTGCCAGAGTATTTTCATGCAATAGGTATAACAGCTTTGAAGACAATACCTACAAGAAGGTATTTGAACTTCTAGTGCTGCTATTGTATGGTACAAACCTGAGTAAGGGCACTGCCATTTAGAATCATTGGTTTGCTCAATGTGTAGTAAATAATGCATAGACTATAAGTAATGATAAAATGGAATTAAGTAATTTTAAATATAGAGGCAATTACACGGACATGGGGTTTCCCACTTCTGAAAGAATACCTGAACATTTTTATAATGTCCCTTACAAACCTTTTTAAAAACCTATGTGGTCTTTTATCTAGCTAATCTCACTACCAGATTTGGCTTTAGGATAGGCCAAAAAATTGAGACAGCAAATGATACATAAACACGGAGCAGAATTAAGTAAGCAGGCTTTGTGACAATGTGTGTTAAATTCTTGTCTTTCCAAAATAATAATGCAATCATTTAAAAAAAATATACTGTATTAGGCAACAGAGTACTGCACAGGCGTTGCATATGAATATAGATTTAGTTGTAAACATCCTACAGTATTGAGTTGACAATAAAAAAAAATAAGCTTACCACGTTGCTCCTTTGTCAGGCATGAAAAGATATTTTATTCAGTAAATGTACTGCTGGTTTCATGCATTACAACAGCTGGAACATTTATGAATATAGAAACCTTCATGAGAATATTGATTAGTCCAGATTATTTTCTACACCATTTAGAACTGCAACTGGTACTCTAGTAGGCTTTTAATCTGCACTTTTTAAACATGTCTATACTTTGGAGCAATGGCACTCCCCACTCAATGGAGAATATCCATCAAGGATGTAGATATGTAATCCTAGAAACACAGTGTCAGTCCAAAGGACAAAGGATATTCAGTAAATTGATTCAACACTCGCTTTTCACCAAGCAAGCTGCATTCTCTGTCCTTTCTGGATCCCTGATAATTAGGCTCATCTATCTGTAATGCACTCAAGCTACAGGGACTAAGTATGACCTCTGGTGTGGAGAGACTATATTTACTTTGTCATTAAATTTGTAAATTTTACTAATACCATTAAATACAAAATACTTGGTTTACAATATAAGTTTTAAAAGAGTGAACGAAATAACATTGCATTTAGAGAAAAACATTAGATTAACTCATATATAGAGACGTATCAGCAATTACTGGCAGGGAACAAAAACAGATTAAAAAGAATTAGCATTTCCTTCTGTGCTTGGAATTTAGGTACCAGAAGGGTGTGGAAGTAGGTCTGAATAAGAGACAACTCATATGTTTGGGGAGAAAAAGTGATCACTTAAGAATCCATGGTGTGCATCTGAAAATCCCATTAGAGACTGTCAAGCTGCATTGGTCAGACAAAAAGAATATGAAATGGGACCAATTAATACCGATGCTGCTGAGTGCATGGCAATAGCTTTTAGTTCCTGATTTACAGAGGAGAATACAATTGAGTGGAAATGATTTTGATACATTTGCATTTGTGGCTATAAGTCATATTCTGTATAAAGAGATCTAGCAGCTTCAGAATAGTGACTATAGCCCTCGATTCCCAGCCCAGAGTGTGGGATGACATTGCTGGTTCTGTCACTGATCTCTCTGACAACCTTGACCACTTCTCTTTGTAAATGTTTCGGGTAGTGAGGGTTTTTTTATATCTTGTTATACCAACATACCTACATATGTTGATTGTAAGCCTTTACAGTCTTCTGGAGAAGGGCTTTTTCACTGTATTTGTACAGTCTGCAGCAGAATGAGCCTGAGATCTTCTCTAGGGAGAATTTAAATGCCATAAAATCATGCAAGCAGCAGAAAGACCATGACACAGAAAAGGAGAAAATCAATGGGATTTGGGGATCAAGGAATTTTAAACTCGAGGAGTTTCAAATGTATAGATTCCTTGCACTGCAATAGCTCCTAATCTGATCCAAAATTTGATCTATTTGCTCAGCTTTGTTTCCATGTCCTTGAAACAATTTATTTGTGCCAATTATACATTTTTATAGATTAGAAGCAGAGAGAGTTAATAAATTTTTTTTCAAACACTGAATGGTAGGTCCCTAGGACTACCAAAACCTGACATTTTTGGTTCTTAACTAAGGAGTAAAGAGTATTCTACCTAAATAGAAGTCTGATCTTCAGAGCTGTGGAAACTTCTGGGAGAAATGTAGTTCAGCAGACTCTATCCTTGGGCATCAGCAAAAAGAAAGGATACGTCAGCCTTCTTCCAAGCTAACTGGACCCTTTTCCATACTTTTTTTTCTCTCCATCATGCTTTTACTCTCCAATGTGGCCAATCATTTAGTCAGTGGTCGAAATTGTCAGGTCTCAGGGAGTCATTTGGCCAAAGATTACGGAGCCTTGGGCACTGTCTTTATATGTACAGTAGGTCCATTGCACAGTCATTTCTCTTATTGTACTATAGAGAAGCCTTGGCTAAATAGCAATCTTGTTGTGACAGTAAGGTGCCCAATTCAGACCAATGGCTGATGTATTCAAATGCATTCCTCGGCTGATTTTCAGCCATCCAGTCCTCTCATGATCCTTGGGATCTGTGCCACAGTAATCATGGGGGTGCCTATCTTGGGCAGATGGCCTGTTTTGCAGTACATTGCTCTCACTCCTGCATGGCCGCTACTGTGCAAAATTCCTATAAGGGTAGCACCCCAGCCTGACAGAGCTGCAGGATGCAGTACACGTGTCTTGGTAACTGTGATTAAATCATATGACTTCCAAGGGATTTAATTTTAACAACAGATAAGAAGTCTTTTACTGACGAGATATCCCCCTTTTCTTTCTTTTATCCTCTTTTTTTTAGTGATTTATGAGGAGAGTTGCATCTAGACTTTAATTTACCAGCTAAAAGAATCTTCCTATGCACTATTGTAAGAGTGTTCAGGGAGATCAAGCGAAATGGAATAAAAACCAGAGTGCAAGCAGTGCTATCCCAACAGGCTTTCCTCATATTTATAGCTTCTTCTATTGACTCGTCACTACAATAAGACAAAAGAGCATTCTGTTCTTAGCTTATTAATAGAGAAGAAAAAGGGATTTATATGCTATCTGATTGAAAAATATTCTAGTATTTATCACCCACCAGCAACTTTTACATTTGCTACTGAGAAATAGTTTAGTAGACGGAATTTATCTCTGTTATTCAACATCAAGTAGCCTAGGAGAGCCTAGAAGCAGTTAGGATATGTGAAAGACTAATTTTTGCATTATGTGGTCTCAGGTGATGGTCAAACAGTTAGTCTACAAGCATTTTGGTAAAGAAAAATGAAACTTTGATGACTATGGGAGCAGACATCATGCTCTTTCTGCTTGGCTAGTTAGCATTCTATTTTCAGTGCATAAATTCTACGTTACCCTTTAAAATGCACTCAGAAGCATGTAACATTCACGCTTTCCTCTTTTCCCCATGTTTATGGACCATCTTGTTTCTAAACAGAGTTTCTTCCAGTTGAAGAGAAACAAGACCGGTTTAGAAGAGGGTTAAATGTGATGTGGTTCCAGTAGCTCACGAGAGAAATGTTTTATAACTCACTCAAAGAGTAGTCATGTATTTTGGTTTCTGCCACCAGCTTGAACCTGTATTTTGCACACACATATTATAGCCACAAGTTTTGATACTCAGACTTCGGGATTTGGCATCTCATTAGGTTTCTTGTATGTATGTGAGAGTCCATTTACACTTCCAACAGGTCTTTGGTGTTTCTCTGAAGGGGTAACTCAGTTGAACAACAGCACTAAGGAGCTAACCACATAATTCCGTGCTCTTAATCCCCAAACAGATATATATACCATATTATTTTCAAATGTAATGCGCTCATCATATAAATGAGGTTTTATGTCTTGCAGTATCAAAGAAAGCAACAACGTGACTATGTGCACAAGGGCCCAGGCCTCGGGATGGGGTCACCTGCATGAGCATGCATGCACGTTTTCAGTCATACTACTGGGCAGCTAATTGGTTTCAGACTCAAAAACATCTGTCTGTAAGGTGTCATTCTCCACCTCTTGCACATTTAATGAAGAAACACAGTTAATTGCTTTCCAAATAGTCTTTGTTTTGACTCTTAACTTTCTTTTCTATGCAAAGTTTAATGGAAGATATTAATGCTAAGCAACACAAAAAATGTGACCGTCATGAGATTGTTATGAAAATTAGTCAGAAAGTGAAATCCCAATACAACAAATAATACAGTAAATAAATGAAAGCTGTGTAACCCAAAGAAAATCAAACACAACTAAAAAAGCCCAGCTCTACTTTATCACCACCTCATGTTTTTCTCTCCTGACGTAGATTGTCTCGCACGTATGTGAATATATCTTCAGCCTCTGTAATTACATGATACTGATTCCCTTCAACTTGAGAATCTAGAACATGATCTTCCTAAGTATTCAAGCAGTAACTTTTTCCTCAGACAGTGTTTTGGAGGTGAAAAATGATAGGCAGACCTTGCCTGCTCACTCTGTTGTGCTTAATTTTGCTTTTCCTGCCATTCCGTACCTATTTTACCTCATCTGGCCTGATTAACTGAATAACATCAGATCAACAAAAAAATACATCTGACTTTTATATTACATTTTTTCCATCAAAAAATACATTACTGATAGAATTCCTGTTTGAAAAAAAGGGAAAAGAGCTGTTACAATCTTGCTGTATGGAGGAAAAGAAGTTATATATAGAATGTGTATGCTAATGACTAGGAGGTGTTGATTAGTGTCATACTTTTATTTCACACAAACATGTGTGAGCCTTTCATAACAAAACTTGTAAGAAATCAGAATTTGCCTCATTTATGCATTTTTTGTTTAACAGTCACCAGTCTGCCTAAGTCAAACTAACTTTCAGCACACCTCATAGTCTTGCCCATCAGGGCAGGTTTGATCTCCCTCGTCTTAGCCTCTGCCACCAGCCTGCCCACTGGACACTACCTATTAAAATAAACACCTTTAGAACAGGCAGTTCAGTGTTGCTTATGTCCCCATCAGCCCATTGTGGTACAGGTCAATGACTTAGCAAATGACACTTATTCTCAGCAGTCAGCAGAAGGCTGAGCAGATCTGCAGTTCTGGAACAGCCAGGGAGGAGAAGCATCAAAATAATTCAAGGAAATAAACCACTTGGTTGCTGAGGGAAAAGGAAAGTCATTCACATTCAGTAAGTATTTGACAAAGGTGGGCTTTTGAGATACCTGGTTGTTTGCATACAAAGTAAAATTGCCATCTCAGCTCTACTTTGTCCTCACTTTGTGCCTGCTCAAGCTGTTTGTTTCTATAACGGCAGGAAAGGGCTTTTCAGAGACAGATATGAGAATCAGCTGAAGTAAAAGAGAGGAAAGGAATTCCTCTCCTTGAGCTTAAGTGGGCAACTGTGTTCAGTAATGGCTATTTTAGATGAAATGTGTGGTTCTGCATGCTTGTTTATACTGTGCTGAAGATCCTGTTATTGCTTTTGTTGGTGGATAATTTCATTTGACAAAGTGCTGCAGATTCATCTTTATGTATGAATTTACAAGGATAGAGAAGCATAAAAATATAATACAGAACTGAACATGCAGAGTCACAGCGAACAACTTTGAACATTAATCAGTTCAAAAATGCCAGGATAGATAATTTTTCATAGTACCTCTGTACTTGTAAGGCTTTATCTTTTGTTCATGACGATAAACATCAGGAAATCAAACTCATTGAAGAACAGATTAATCATTGTTACAAAAACTTGGCTGCATGAGAAAAGAGAATATAGCGTTCACATTTAGCCAGTATTCCTGTGAACATGTAATGTCTTGTCAATATCTGAATTTTAGGTGTAATGTGTTGTCAACATCTGAATTTTCTACTCTAACTTTTGCTGTGCAGTTAAGGAGTAAAATTAAGTCTTTCTCTCCTACTCATCTATGCCTGGGCTAAGTCAGTGTTTGTATGAAATGCTTTGGGGCAGGTTGAAATGCTACCACGCCCCAAATCCTTGATAACACCCAACAGATTTTAAAGGATCCTGGTTACTGTGGTGTTAGTAAGTTGCTTTATGCTTCTCTCCCTCTACTCTGTCCTGGTGAGGCCTCATCTGGAGTACTGTGTCCAGTTTTGGGCTCCTTAGCTCAAAATGGACAGGGAACTTCTGGAGAGAGTCCAGTGCAAGGCCACCAAGATGATCAGGGGACTGGAGGATCTTCCTTATGAGGAAAGGCTGTGGGACCTAGGACTGTTCAGCTTGGAGGACACTAAGGGGTGACCTCATTAAAACTTTCAAGTATTTGAAAGGTGTATGTCCAGAGGATGGGGCAACATCTTTTTCTGTAGTGTCCAGTGAGAGGACTAGAGGTAATGGACATCAGCTGGAACACAAAAAGTTCCATTAAAACATAGGCAAAAACTTCTTTACTGTGAGGGTGAGAGACCCTTGACACAGGTTGCCCAGGGAGGTTGTGGACTCTCCTTCTCTGGAGGCTTTCAAAACCCACCTAGAGACATTCCTGTGCAACCTGATCTAGGTAGACCTGCTTTAGCAGAAGGATTGGACTAGATGATCTTTAGCAGTCCCTTCCATCCCCTACCATTCTGTGAGTCTGTGATTCTCCAGTTTTTGGAATACACTGTACCTCTCCAGAACTTACCGGACACTTGAAGTAAAAAACGAATAATGAAAACATAGAAAGCTTTTTTAGAGGTGATTTTAACACTTTTCTTTTTTCCTGAAATATTTTCATGAATACGAGTTCATCTGAAGAAGCAGCAATAACAATGTTATTTGATTTTTTCCTATTCTTTGTAAGTTCTCAGGTAGGTAAATGTAACTGCTTTCATTTCATTGTCTTAATTAATTGGTCCTACTGACTTTACTCATCTTCAAATGCCACTTCTGATTTCTCCATTCTACGGTTGCTGCGTGGTCTCAGAGATCTGTCTTTCCTTCTCTGCTGGACTTTATAGCTTTCTTCTACTATTTGAAATGATAAAATCTGCTGTCTCTTCCCATCTGATTAATTTAATAAGTATCCCACTTCCTGAAAGGAGGAGGAGAGATACGCTATTTCATATCCATTCTGAATTAATGCTGCAACTAGTCATGAGGTTTTACGATAATTACCAGAAATCAACACGTTAGGACGTCTTTTATACATTCCAGTAAATAGTGAGCTAATAGTATTAAAATATTTCTTACCTTAAAGGACATGAGAGTTGAATTAAATTTGGAAAGGATTACTATACATTTTGAGTAAGATGTATCCACTTCTCCACAAGTAAAATTACATAAACTGGCTTGTCAAGAATGAGAATTACCTTATGGTAGAACTTGGAGTGGCTTCTTAAATAACGTAAAACATAGGAAAAACAGAAGAAGTCTTGAGATAAACTTACCAAATTTCAGGAGTCACTTGTTGGGGTTCTTTTGGTAGTTTTTTTGTTGTTTTGTTGGGTTTTTTTAACTCTGATCACATATTTAACTAAACAAGATGGCAGAAATATAGAGAAAGGAGTTTTCCAGCAGAAGAATATCCAAATAGGAATGATCCCATGAAGCCAAATGGATGACTAGTGGCTGGAGAACCTCTACCACTGCCCAAGGACTGTGGCTAAAGCAGAGAGGGAAGTCCTGCAGTCAATGGCCATAAATACTTAGGATCTCTTGAATCTCATTAATTATTACATGTTTCTGCTGGATTTACAAGTTTACACTCATAGGTTACAAATTCAAGGCTTGGGGGTAATGATTACACAGCCATAAAAAACACTCTTCCTTCACTAAAATACTTGGGTTTTTACTAACCTCAGGAAATAAAAATAGGATAAAAATGTACGTATGACATAAATATTTAATTTCAGTGCCTGCTCTATATTCTTGGATAATAAACAAAAAACGATCCTGAAATAAAGCACTGTACTGGATCTAACTATTCATTGTACAGGAGAGAAGAAATATGACAAAAGGAATTAACCCAAAGACCTTGAAAATCTTAATCTGTTTTTTCCTTCTCAGTACAACACTTCTTTAAAGAGAGGAAAGATGTTACTGAAACACAAAATGAACCATAAAGCTAGGCAGTATTGCTTGACCTTGTTTTGATTCAGATCTACACAAAACAAGTTATTATAAAGCTTTTATATATATATAATCTTAGTTTGATAAAGAGGAAAAACGAGATAACATATCAATATTCATATGGAATGCATACAAAACACTACAGTATAACTGTTTTTGGTCAGAGATTTTCTCTAAAAATATGAACAATATATTAACGTCTAAGACCTTGATAAACGTCATCCATGCTCAGTTGCCTGTAACAGGTGTTCTAGTCCTCAGACACTTGGGAAGCCATAAGAACTTGCTAAAAAGTTGATGACCACGAATACTAATACAAGTAGTTTAAAAAAAAAAAAAACCCACCACCTTTTACTTTCACTTCAGCTTTGATTTTACACAGATGGAGAGACTCTAATGGGAATATTAGCCTTTGATACAGAAACTTAAAAATGTCTTTAAGCTTTAGTAGTCTTTTTTCCCTACTTTCTCATAGAAATTTTATTACCTTTTGATTTCTGTATTCTCATCTAAGGTATTTTCTTTCATTTACTCACAGACTATGGCTATGCTATGAGAGGCAACCTTCACTTTGATATATTAGTTGACATATTAGTTTATTTGGCTACATACTACCAGGTTGTCTACCTTCAGGGGTCTTTAAAAATCTTGCCTAAATAAAGAGTATTCACTGAAATTATTTAGAGCCACACTGTGCTTTTGATCTGCATGAATAGTTTCCACATATTTTACTGATGTTTCAGGCGTAGGGTGTTAAATTGGACTGTAACAATAAATGCATACCCTATTATTACTGCTTGACTACACAATGGACAAAATTTCTTATTATAATTCTTAAAAGTTTAAAATAAAGATCTTTTTTTTCAGACTAGCAGTTTTTCCTCCCTCCCTACTTCCCTGCCCAACATTAATGTCTTGCAATTTCTGATTTACTTCTGATTCCATCAGACTTCAATTGCTTCAAGTAGAAATTGTAAAAAATCCAACATATTTTAATTTATATTAGTACTAGTCAGACTGTCTGCTGTGTTATTTGTTGTTTCTGCCCTTACATTCCTTAGAAGAATAGATAGTGGAAAGGTATTTGTCAACATCCTAACACATATAGACCTTCCTGTAACTACAGCCCATTAATTTTTGTTGGCTTATTTTCCTCAATTTCAATGAGTTTTAGCTTCTCTCAATTCTCAGAAAATTAACATTAACACATCAATCATTTTATTTTCCATAATTTTTCAGATGCGTAATTAAAGTTAAAATGTATCTCTTAAGAAATATGTTGTAAATTACTTTTGACAGTCTGCTTAGGGACATCTAGATAGCACTCCTCATACACTTAATTGTATAGAGAGCAAATAACAGAAAAAGCTTGACATCTAAGCTGATGATATTGTTGTTATTTATGCATACTTAATTATACATATAAATAAAGTTTGAAGAAGGGTGTCTGTTGATTTTAGGGTCTTTTTCTTTAATTGTGAAAGTATTTAGAGACTGCATCTGCAATATTGTGTCCAGTTCTGGGCTCCTCAGTTCCAGAAGGACAGGGAGCTGCTGGACAGAGTCCATCACAGGGCCACAGAGATGATTAAAGGACTGGCGCCTCTCCCTTAAGATGAAAGGCTGAGGGAGCTGAGGCTCTTTATCTTGGAGGAGACTGAGGGGTGACCTCATGTTTACAAATACACAAAGGGTGGGTGTCAGGAGGATGGAGCCAGGCTAGTCTCAATGATGTCCAATGATAGGACAAGGGGCAATGGGTACAAGCTGAAGCATAAGAGATTCCAAAGAAACACAGGGTAAAGCTTCTTCAGTGTGAGGGTGAGGGAGCACTGGAACAGACTGCCCAGATGGGTTGTGGAGTGTCCTTCTATGGAGACATTCAAAACTCATCTGGACGAGTTCCTGTGTGACTTACTCTAGGTGGTCCTGCTCTGGCAGAGGAGTTGGACTAGATGGTCTTTTCAGGTCCCTTCGAATCCTTAAGATTCTGTAAAATAAGTCCATCAAATATAATTTTCTAATGGGACATGTGACCAAATTTCCTTTAATGCTCCTTAACGTTTCTGCCCCGTAAACATTATATATCTGTGATAAATTTCAGGCTTAGGCTCTGCTGTCTGGTTTGCCAGTAAGGAAGGCCCAGAATGCAGGAAAAACACCACTCTTCCATGATATAAATTGTTAAGACATAGAAATGTCACGAAGAATTTTACTTCCCTATAGTGAGAGAAAATCTATAGCAGCTTTTTCTTCAGGATGGTATCGACAGGGCTGGAGATGCGACTGTAGACCGACACGATTTGAGCAACAGGTCCATAATGCCGTATCCTCTGTCTGCATATTGTGCAGTGGTTCTCACCAGGTTGTTCAAGCACGGTTGGTTGAAGTTTTCACTTCCTTCCCATGTGCTTGGTACTGGCTGTTTGCAGATGCAGGTTTCTAAAGAAACATTTGGTCTCTGAAATACATATATGTTTTTATACTCTTTAAAAAAAAAGGCAAAAAAAGATGTATTTTAAATGGACCTACAACCAGATACATCCATTAGGATCAGAAATCTCCCTCATGCTTAGACATGGCCTCCATTTCCTCTACTAATACCATCACGCAGCTTCTTTGTAAGTAAGCATCACAGTTAGAGTATGTCATCATTCTTCTGCATTTTTCTGAAGTACTGAAGTAAACCAATTCCTATACAGACACATCTTCTATAATTGCATTGATGTATATATCATGTATTTTTTAGGTTTTTTCAAATGTATTTAGGGGAAAGTTACATTGAATACATTGAAATGACATTTTTACAAGTATTTCAGTCAATACACAAGTGCCGAACTTAGGTATGAGATGTTAAAGCATTCTAAGCAATCTGGTTTAGTAGAAGGTGTCCTTGCCCATGGCGGGGGGGTTGGAATTACACAAAGGTCTTTAACGTACCTTCTAACCCAAACCTTTCTACCATTCTATGATTTACTACTAAGCTCTTTGGATAGAAATATCTTAAGATATTTCCACTTTGCACCACCACCACTTCCATGCATTCTAAGATATTTTTTCTTTAAACAAGCCAGAGTCACAAAGCAGAGCCTATTCCATGTTGCTTGACTGTGGTATCCAGCTTTTCCAATGAGTCAATGAGCAGTGGACACACATGCAAGTGAGTATGTGCACAATTTCTGAGTGAGTAAGTAATGAAACACAGCTGATTAATTACATTTCCATCTACTGCCTTTCAAAATGGACCATAAAAAAAAACCCCAATATAAACAACAACATCAATAAAGCCTTACGAGGGATCAGCTTCCTTAAGAATCACATTTTCCATTAAATCAAACAGGATTTTAGAAATGCTCTTCACACGCAAACCCCCACTAAGGCAGGTTGTGGTGGCATGAAGGATTAACACGTTTAGTAACGTGCTGAACTTTGCAAAATAACATACAGGATGAAATGTGCTGCTGTCATTGATAGTTTGGGTTTTTTGGATAAAACTAAGAATGTTTCATTATCCCAAGCCCTACATAAGAGAGCTACAGCAAGCTACAGAAATACTTTTATCAACTGAGCTCTTTAAGGTGGAAGAAAGTTCTTCCCAGAAAAAATAAAACCCTGTGGGTTATAAATGGATCAAAAAGAATTATACTTTTTATTTATACTCCAAAAATGTAAGCAAGTGAATGAAATGGTTCCATATACATTTTTACATCCATTAGCAGTGAAAACACTGTTCATACATCAGTTCTATAGTAAAATGTACATCCTTTTTTTGCTAAATGTGCCAAATTTAATGGACAAAACCCCTCCATAGCGATCTGGTGCCTGAAATAACAAGGGCAAAATGGGCTATTGGTTAACAGCTTTAGAGCAATAATAAAACTACCTTTCCACAATGAACATTAATATTAGGGTGTGAGGGGAAAACAACAAAAAGATCCAACCCAAAATGTGAACACCCAATTTGAGGAACTCTTTAAATCGGACTACAGGGTACCCCAGGACATTTGAGTCCAGGCTGGTTCATACTAAGTCCTGTTTAGTAGCACTGATCCTAGCTGACTGTGCTTGGATTCCCTAATCATAAAGAAATGCATTCTTATGAAGTTAATCAGCTGTAGACACAATGCTGATGACAGTTTGTCCATATCTGCTTTATCTAAAGAAAACCCAGTTAGTGGTAATTCTACCAAATACTTGTAACTTTCACATGAAACTTTAATTGATTTTCAAACAGTACAACTGTGCCATGAACTCAACCACATAGAATATAAGCCTTAAGCCCACTAGGTTTAAGCAATTGTGACTTTGTAGACTAAAACTATGTAAAATAAAATCTGATAACTCCCTGGTGTTAGAGGTAGACAGTTTTCTTTCAAATCCTAGGTTTGGTCCTTTATTTTATTCAGCAGTGAAAGCCATGAATACAGAACGAATAACAGCTGTTACAATTCCCAACCATGACTTCTAACGTCAGAGAATTCAAGGTATGAACACAGTACACAGTAATGAAAAGTATCAAAAATTAGTTTACCTCAAAAAAGATAAATAAAACAGGTATATCCCACCAATACATAAACAGATGTTTGTGCTACAGTTAAAATTTGCTGTATACAAAAGATCATAATCCCCGTCCTCGGCTTATGATAGAAGCAAGAATACATGAGCCATTTAAATTGTCAGACATTATGCTTTATAAGGTATGCACAGAAGTTCAAGCAATAAATACATACATTAGTTCAAAGCCTTACAATAGCTACGCAAAGCAGATGCAGAAAAGCAGATTTGCTATTACTAGCAAGCAATGATATAAGAGTAAAAATTCATGAAATGCATTAAAGCAACATTTTTCTTAGAAAAAGTCTGGTCATTTATGGGTCCACCAACATTTTTACATAATATGCACAATTATCAAAATACAGACCAAGCATCTCAGAAAACTCCAAAAAACCTAAAATCTATTTTCAAAGCAATTGCAGTTTTGGAGGTTTTTCTGGTATAATGTGCAAGCAGCTATTTTTTCTTTTTAATTGTATTTATATAAAACCCATGCAAAACTCTACAGGTATATGCATTCTGTGGCTGAGACTTCCTTTCAAAAGTTTTGTAACTGAGGTATGCATACTTTAGCATTGTAGTCTTAGGCCACCTTCCTGATGGTGAAATTACCACATTTACTTCCAGTCCATCAAAGTCTCTTGAACATGCGCTCGAAACACCCATCAGTCCCTTTCAGGTAGTTCCCACACCAGTATCTTAGACGACTGATTGACTGAAAACAATCGCTTACAAGGTGAATCCTTCTCTTGAATGTAATTACCGTACACTTTCTGTTGATCATGACCCAAAGACACACATAATGAAAAGTAGCAGTTACTGTGACGTTCTCACAATTCATGCAATCTGCCATAATTGTTCTAATTTCTTTTGTTTTTGTGGTTTTTTTTGTGTTTTTTTTTTCTTTTGCAGAGGTAGAAGCTTTCAGAAAGCCTTTTTGGGTAAGTGGGAAAACCCTTTCGAAAGCCGTTATGTCCTTTTATTTGGCGTGATAGATGACTGTGTATATCTTTAAGTCTATTTGCTGACTTCAGCAAAGAATAAATGATGAGCTTAGTTTGCAAGAACCAGAACCATCACATGGAACTGGTACATATGTTAAGCTCTAGCAGCCACCTTCTGTCAGAAACTGTTTGTAAAGCAATAACCATAATCAGGTTATGAGGTCCCTTGGTTGGGGGAAAAAGTATTATCAAGACTTGGCACAGCACATGAAAAGCAACACGTAAAGTTTCTAGGTTTTAAGCAAACATCTGACTATGCTATTTTCAACTACACCATAATGCATTATCATATTTTTGGGTTTGGAGTTGTCAAGAAAACCAGCATTCCAACAATTTGGCCTGTGCAAGTCTTCCAAAGGGAGTGTATTGTTAGTGTTAATATCCCGTATAAGCAGAGGCAGAATTATATGTAACTTTGGTTTGACTGAAAATAAATACCGTGGACTACAATTGCTATATCTTTGCTTTCAGTGTAAAAACTCACCTAGATCACTTTAAATCAATATGAAATTAATTTTTGGCTTTACTAGACCTTTTATGTTTGGTTCCTACTTTTTTTTTTTTTTCATTATAACTTAAGACTATAAAAAATAGTACACAACGAAGATTAAGACCATACAAGACATCTTCTAACAACATGTATTCACCACAGAAAAAAACAGACTGAATGGGAAAAAATAAAACATAATGTATTATATATAACAATATGCAATCTGCATTTGCATCAAGTACATAATTGTTTTGGTCAGTGATCCACATTTGTTGCTTTCTATCTTAACTTCCAGGGCAGACTTTGTTCTCACCTCTGTCTTAAATGAAAGCAAATCTTCACTGCATTTAGATTGACTTTTGGCCTCAGAAGATTACACTGTGACTGAATTGACTTTTTTCATATTTGTTTCTTTGTATAGGGCTAAATGAAAAGATCCCAGAGGTCATCAGAAAACAGCAGGTAGTTCATGGAAAGGTTCCTTTGTACTAATTAAAGTTACAGAAGGCTGACCAAAGCATGTGGCTGCTTCTGTCGTTGAGCTATTGGCCATTGTTAGAGTTGGCTTTGGTTTGCAGCTGTAGCCTTTGACTGTGTTTGCAGGTAGAC
>NC_084759.1:180061769-180084269 GCF_028858725.1 Colius striatus | reverse complement strand
ATTGTGACTAAGTTTTTAATGTTTTTAATCATGACACAATGCCATATTAATCACTTCCAGATGCTGTAACACTATTGTTACAACATTCTGTCCCCTATGTTGTTCCCAAGAAACTGCATTTTGTGCACTGGTATACCTAGCATATTCTGTGGTGATGATGTGTCTCGGGGACCACAGCCAGAGAGACTGAGCAACACCAGTTGCTCCTCTGCAGGGCTGCTCTCTATCCCTTCATCATTGTGCCTGTATTGATACTGGGGATTTCCCTGACCCAGGTGCAGGACCTCATGCTTCACCTTACTGAACTTCATCGGGTCCATGTGGGCTCACTCCTCAAGCCTGTCAGGGTCCCTCTGGATAGCCTCCCCTCTCCATTGAATCAACTGCATCACCCAGCTTGGTGTTATCTGCAAACTTGCTGAGAGTGCACCAGTGGAAGAAAAACTGGACATAAGCCAACAATGTGCACTTGCCACCCAGAAAGCCACAGCCAATCGTTATCTTGGGTTGCATAAAAAGAAGTATATCCAGCAGGTTGAGGGGAATAGGCTCCTCAATCCAATACAGGAAATACTAAGGATCTGTAAGAGTGGGTCCAGAGAAAGGCCATAAAAATGGTGAAACGGAGGGAACATGTCTTTTAGGAAGAAAGGCTGAGTGTTTGGGTTGTTCAGCTTGGAGAAGAGAAGGATCTGGGGAGACCTTATTGTGGCCTTACCATACTTAAAGGGGGCTCGTAAGAAAGATGGAGACTTTTTACCAAGGACTGTAGTGACAGGACAAGGGGCACCACTTTTAAACTTTAGGAAGGTAGGTTTAGATTGGACATCAGGAAGAAATCTTTTACAATGAGAGTGTTGAGACGCTGGAACAGGTTGCCCAGGGAAGGTACGGATGTCACAATTGGAAGTCTGGTTGTATGGGCCTTTGTGCAACTTGATCTAATGAAGGATATGCCTGCCCATGGAAGGAGGTTGGACTGGATGATCTTTAAATGTCTCTTCCATTCCAAGAAATTCTATGATTCAGTGCTATGCTTTCCTTTCCATGATTAAAAAAAAATTGACTACGGAAGTTTTATTTTTTTACTGAATGAGTTCAGTTCCTTTGAGGGTGGTGTTCAGGTTGTTTTTATTACATTTCTGTGCTTGGAGTGTAGCCACTGTACAAATAGGGAGGATGACAAGAAATACCCACTAGAAATGTACTACATTTTAAGTTACTACTTCCTCTTATGCTGTAATTTTTCAGTACCAAGGACCTCTTTTTTACAAGGACAGTTCAAAGATTAATGATTAATCTGTGGAAGAATTAATAGAAGTCTAATCAGGATACAAAATTTTTTCAACTATACTTTCTTCCACATTAACTGTAAGTCAAGACCAAACCAGAGCAGTTCAGTTGCACATACAAAAATAAACTTCACAAGTTTTTCTGGCAGCAACTTAAGAGTACCGCATGTAGGAACACACCACACAAACACCTCTTTCTGGAAATGTAAGCACAAGGAATAACACATAGGCTCTTGAAACAAACAGGACTCTTAACTCTAGAGTTTGTTTTTTGAAATCAAATTTTGAAAGGCAAAGTTCAGGTGTGTTGGTTAGATACGAAAATAGATTTTTTTTTTCCATAAGCAAAACAAGATATAAATACCTATCTTTTAAATTGCTGAATACATTCTTCTCTTAAAGACTTTCAGTATTGTATGATATACCCAAGATTTTTCTCCTAAACAGAAAGCAAAATATTCAGATTGGTATTTGTATGTAACTAACATGAAAATGTCTGTGTTTCAATAGATAGAAATATATTTAAATATACTTATTTACAAAATTCTACACTACCATTTTGCTATACAATAGGAGCAGTGTACTAAATTCCAAAGTAAGATTTATTTATGCCATATCTTTTTTATTAAAAAGTATGCTACCTGTATAAATCTTAACCAGCAAGTCATCACTTAGTGATTTTGAGTTCTAATCAAAACTTACCTACTATGTAATTGGAATCTGCATTTCAACAGGTTAGTATGATTCCTCGATGGACCAATTTTGAGTTTGGAACTACTCAGTATTTATTAATGTCATAGATAATAAAATAGAGCATGATTATTAATGTCACAGATGTTAACAAAATGGGAGGTAATGCAAGCACATTGGTAAAGATGATGAGATTTCAAATATGTGGCAACTTAAAAATATCCAGGTAGAGGTATAGTACAAAGTATTATACGATCATAGGCTGAAAGAAGGATGTCTTAGGTTATAGAAAGAGCAGCATATCAGATGCTGGAGTTAAAAATCGGTACAGAGAGTGAAACATTGGATCAGGTTGCTTGTGGAGTTCTGGAATCTCCATTCTTGGGGTTTTTAAGAAGAGGCCAGACATATATCTATGAGAAGTGAGCTCAGTCACTGATAAGACTGATAAATCTTTGGCACAATAAATGGATGATGAAGTCATCTCTTAGCAAGTATTATTGCTACATCATGTTCAAATATCTTCATCAAAATGTCTGTCTCTCTACTGAACAAGGGCTGGTAAACTACACCACTACCTCAACTCATTATTAGCAATGCAGTGTAACATACAGGAGGTGAGGACAAGACAGTAGCAGCAGCAAAATGAAAATATGGCAACAATAAATTATTTCAAGGAACTTTCTGGTAAAGATATCAACAAATGAATATACTAATTTCCACAGATCACCCTCTTAACAACTGGTGGATCCACTATTAAAAAAAAAAATTCCTTGTACCCCAGCACTTCAAAAATAAAACTCGCTGTGAGACCTTTGTAACAGAAAAGGATTCTGATAACTTGCAGAGCTGCCTGCTCATCTCAATACATTACTTCTACCTTGCTCATAGATCACAGAACATGAAGTTTCTCTATCTGCATCTGCCTCTAACATTCACTCTTCCACATGCTTTATAACTTTATATTGAGATTTTTCTCCCATTCCTATAAATGGCAAACTACAATTTCACATTCTCATGTCCTCAGTTATTTACTGTATCCTTAAATATACCATCATTTATAACATTTAACTGGAACGACTGCCAGGTGACAAGAGACAGGTAACAGTTGCTGGACATTTACAGAGGCTTCATGAAGACTGTTGGTAGGCTGCTAGAGAAAAGCTTAGAGGCTTCAAAGGAAAAAGAAAGATAACAGAACAGGCAGCTGAGGGATAAATATATACTAGGAAGGAATGTATAAAGTAACTTCCAAATATTTAGAGATAAAGACAAATTCCTAAAGTCTACAATAACTTGTCTGATAAAAAGTGAACATGTCTTCTGGGTTTTTCACAAGTTAAGCTTGATCCTGCCTTGGGAAAACTTGTTTAGCCTAATAGCTACTAAAATCCTGCTAAAATTGCAACAGCAACAAAACAAGTGTTACATTCAACTTTTAAAACATTAGAATGCGTGCTGTTGCTGACAAGAAAACAACGAGATCATATAACCAAGTACATGATTTCTTAATTAAATTGAGTTGAGTTGGTGTCAACAAGGAGAAAAGATACTTGATACAATATTCTCAATTATGGATAGCATTTTTTCTACAGAGGTTTCACGTCACATCAGTTTTAATGTAACGGGATATCAAATCCAGGAAAACAGCAATGAGAATGCAGGACAACAAAATATAAATAATTACAATAAACAAGGTTTGGATTTAGTTGGTAGAAATAGTGCTCATTCCAGGCTTTGAACAGAAAACACAATTCTTGTTTGGAAAAAAAATACAGTCAGACAATGCCTTTTATAGCCATCAGCATTGAGTTACTACAGAGACCCTTCCCATCTTCCAAATCAGAGATTTAACAATAAGTTTCCCTGTATGTCTTTCATCCAGTTCTATGGAAAGAAAAAGAAATTAGTTCATTTCTTAATCGTATACATAGGAAAAAAAGTTCCATGGGTGTTTGGTTATGAATGCTGTCAAGGGAGTGCCACAGCTCTTCCAGGATTCCTAGTGGAACAAATTCCACCGTTTATATCTGGGTCCTCTAAACACTGTTGCCCATATTCACCCAAGTTCTTCAATGTTCCACTAAAATCCTTTAAGAGAAAGTGCTATGGGATGTCAAGATTGAGAGAAATACAGTCTCTCATAGAGTTCAGTCAACGTAATGACTAGCATTTAAAAGACTGCTCTTGGCTTTGTATTAAAGAGGTGGTAGATGTTGAGAGAGAAAAACTGCCTAGGTCAATGTTCTTACTGTGAGCTTTTTAGCCAAGTGCATGGTTTGTAGCAAGTCATGTAATTTTTTAAGACCTTTCAGTGCATTTCTATTCCACAGAGGGTTTGCAATAATCAGTCAAAAATCATGAAAGGGTGATTTTTTTTTTTCTGTGTTGCGGAGGAAAGTACTTTGTATTGCTATGGTGACTTAGACACCTAGTAACACTATGGAGTTTTTTACTTTGGTATTCAATAGCACAAAGGGCAATAAATTAGAACATGTCTTGAAGTCCCTCCCAGGCTTATTTTCTATGAGACTTTGATTTTTGATACTGTTGACTCAGTAGCTTTCCCAGTGACTTAATGTAGAATTATATAAAGATGACTAATTTTCTGAAACTCAGCTGAACAAAGCTTTCTCAAGGGAACCCTTGGGACTGCACAATTTCAAAGCTGTATGTGGTACAACAACCCATGTTGACTATTTAAGATTTTGTTTGCCTGTCAAAATAATAAAGATTTTTTAAAGTAAAAAAGATGGTAGCTTTCAACACCTTTAGCCATTTCCCAAGCCAAATGATGTGCAGTTTGACCCGTTCTTCTTCTGTCGACAATCCTTAAGCTCACAGACACGACATCTTCAAACTCAACTGGTCAGGCTATATTCTTCAAACTGTCCTACTTTTCCACGACCCTTCCTTCCATTACATTAACTATGCTTTGGTACATGAACAGAATATGTCATGTTTGTGTAACATGTTTGTGTAATGTGTTTCATGGACGTCCATATTTCTAATGTAACTTTGGTGTTAGTGGCAATTTTTATTAACATTTTCACTTATTAACCACACTGTCCTCAATTCTTTCACATTGCAGGTAACATGAACTTCAAGTGCAATTTTGATTTACCTACAGAAAGTGATGATCTATGCTTTGGGAGAAGGTATTAAAAACATCTACAGCTACAGAATTCTTCAAACTGTAAATCTGAAAACTTTTAGGTCCAAGTCAACAAGGTAAGCTAATAAAGCACAAATAATACTGTAGCCACACAAATTCCTTCTGTATATTTCTATATTTTAGTATTCAAAGAAAAATTTAAATTATTGTTATCTGAAGCATCTTGGTTTTCTAAAGACTTTAAAGGATTTTCCTACTTTAACCTGTTGAAATATATGTTTAGAATTTCTATTTCTGTCACATCTAATATTTTAAAGCTGTGACTTTCACTGCACTTTGCTACAAGAATATTTTTCACCAAATATTATTTGGTAAAAAGATAATTACTATATTACAGACATAGTAATTGACCTGTTTGCTTGCTTTTTCTTTTCCACTCTCATTTGTTGTTGTTTGTTATTGTTATTTTTTCCTAGAAGATCCAGACTAGTATTTCCACAGAAAGAGCTGTCAACATGGCTGACTAGCAGTTTAAAAGAGAAAAGCTCTCCTTTCCAATCCACTGTTTCAGATCTAGAATTTTTATATTTATGCTTTGGTAGGCAAATGGAGACAAATCCTCAAATCCTACCATATTTTCAAGATATCTAATTCTATTACTTTGTCTCTTTACAATTTCACGCTATTTATAAAAAGTTTATTATTTTTCTTAAGCAGAAGTGAACTGTTTATTGACGTGAATATGTACAGCCATTTAGAGAGATACTAATCCAAATATTGAGAAAGGGAAGAAAGAGTATTAGATGAGTAATTAAATACCAATTCAGTAATGCTACAACTGTCACAGAATCCATTATTATTTTTCCTTGAACATCACTTCCCCCATGTATTTATCACATATATTGAAATGCTGAAGAAGTGCTATTATTTCTAGATAAAAGAATGTCTATATGCAAATCTCCAGCTTCAAGCAAGCAAGAGAGGAAGGTCCTATTGTCAAATATCCTTGTCAGGCAGCTGAGGGTGCACTACCTCATTTCACTAAGCAGAGAGAAAAGCTACAAGATCCTGGTAGATAAGACTGGCAAAATGATGCCTATAGAAGCAATGCTCTCACTGGGGTTGTTTCTGGATGTGCTTTGTCACCTGCCACTTTCAAATTACACCCTTCCACCCTGGGCCCTCCAAGAGCCATATTGAGGAAAAAGGGAACTAGCAATCTTTTCTCCTCTCAAATGTAACACTGAAATACAAAAAAATATCTTCAAAATATACTTCTTTTCATACCTGTCTGATTCATGACCACGAATTTCAAGTCTACTGTGGCGAAGTTAGTAGTTATACTGACTTGGTGATGGAAAACAGAGGCAACAGCCCTAGCTGGCAGGCACTGAAGCAGACTCTGACAGGAGGTAAGAGCACAATGGAATAATTAATTAGGCCAATAAAGTTTGTCTTCTTTAGTTCATTGCTAGAGGAGACAGTGTAAGACGGAATTAATGATCAATGGTCACAAAGTGCCTCTGGCACATCAAGTAAGGTGTAAGAGCAAAGAAGCAAGTAAGAATGAGCTTGTGTAAGTCTATTACTGCTTTTACAACCTCCAAGACTAGAGAGTTCCTTTCCCTTTTATAGTAAGTGTTGATAATAGTATATCAGTCACTGTAAAAGAAGTGTTCCTCATGCTTTCCCATCGATTATTTTAAGATAAAAAAGTAGGTGAATCTCTCTGGGGAAAAAAAAAAAAGAATCACAAACATCATTACCAACTGCACAAAACTAGTCCTGCAAACAGAACTTCTCTTTTGTGATATCTTAAACAGATGTAAACTCAGTTGTTGCTATTTGTAAGATCCATCCCTTCAGTGAGCACCTGATACGGCTTCCCTGGTATCTGTAAAAAAAATAATCCTGAGCATTTTTCTCCTTGAGCTTGGTTGCTATGAAGCTGGGTTGCTTCTGCTCACTCTCTCATTGTTTCTTTTTCATAGAAAGACAAACAACGTCTTCTAAAGAAGACAAAAAGAAGATGTCTTTACGGACATTTTGATGGATCATAGGATAACTCAGGTCAAAGAGGCCTCAGGAGATCCCTAGGACATGCGCTTGTCTGAAGAAGGCACAGCTACAAGGTCCGACCAGGTTGCTCTGGGTTTTAAACAGTTGGGTCTTGAAAACCTTCCAGGATGTAGACCATACAACTTTTTTGGCAACTGCCCCACTCGCTGCCTGACTGTTCTCATGAGAAAAGAGTTCTCATTACCCTCAGTCTGAATGTCTCATTTTAGCTTATGTCTACTGTATTTTGTCTACTAACAACCACAGTGAAGAGCCTGGCTCTGCCTTGCTAATCTCCCTGTAGTTACTGAGTTCAAGTCCCCTCAAGCTGCTTTCTCTCCAGAGGAGCTCAGCTCCTTCAGTCTTTCCTTACAGGGCAATTGCTTCTGCTACTGACCATTTCGGTGGTCTTTGCTGAACCAGCTCCAGTTTACTTCTGTATTTTTTATATTTGAGGTGGCAAAACTGGACACAGTATTCCAGGTGTGATCTAAGGACTGCTGTCATGAGGTAGTTAATAATCTTGCTCAGTCTCTTGGCCCTTTGCGGTGCTTAATACAGCCCAGGACACTGTTGATCTACTCAGCTGTCATGTCATCCCCTTGGCCCAGTTCCTCAGCATATACAGATCCTCTGAATGGCTACCTTACCCTTAGGCATATTGACTCTTGCCCCTAATGTGATGTCACCTGCAAACCTGATGTGAAAGCAGTCTGTCGTCCAGGACATCAATAAAGGTGTTGAATGGGACAGGGCCCAGCATATTTTTACTCAGGTATTGCAAATGGAAGAACAGAGTAAAAAGCAAGAACAATTACAAATTGGATATGAAGATCTAACAGGAACATTGCAGAGGAGAACTACTGTGAGTGAGTATGTGCTTTGTAATATCAGAGGTGAGGGAGACAGTGCGAAGATAGCATTATCTGAAAATTGGAATTAAGTGAACACATGGTGCTATTTTAAAGAGAATAATATCCAAAAGCTGTATAAGGTGCCTGAAAAGGAAGTATAAAGGAAAAAAAAAAGGTGATTTTATCTGCATCTTTTGGATTTTAGGGGAATAGAGATAGCAGAAAATATTAAGATATTATACTTTTATTAGCAGAAAAAAATCTTTTTAAAACAATCACTTAGAAACTTACTTCTTAACACAGTATTCCCAATTAGTCCTGCTACAACAGAGGTAGTATTTTATTGTTTGTATTTGCACAAATAAAAAGGTGCTTGATTTCAACATTAGCAGTTTTGCTAATGTTGTAGACTACTAACACCACAGATTTTCAAAGATAAAAACAATAAAAACATTTCAGATCCGGGAGAACTCCTTGTCTTATTTGAAAAAAATATATTTTAATGAAATAAAATTGATAAATCAGGCTGTAAGCAGTCACCAGGAAATATCAGACGGAGATTAGGAGTGATTAGGAGTGACTCAGGCAGAATAAGAAATGAGGGAAAGCCAAAGACATGAAGACAAATGCTTTCCTGGGACGAAATCCAGATCTCCTTTAGGTCAATGGCAAAATTCCCCTTAACTTCATTGGGGCCATGATTTCACTTGTGAAATTTATTCACATCAGAAGATGTAAGTGAAATATGCAATGCATTTGACAGAACGCTTGGGAAGAAGGAGGAATAACCAAAGGTGATAGACATTGTGAAGCACTACTAGACAAATTTTTCTACTGGACAAATTTTTCTACTAGACAAATGAAGTTGAATAACAAGTATAGGTAAGGCCACTAATTTTACTTGCCCAATGAGGCTTCTAAGAGTAATATAATAGAAAACACTGAAAGATGATGGACGTATTTTAATTTGCAAATTCCTGTTAAGAAACCACTATCTAACTCATACTAAAATTAGATGCAGATTTGCCAGTAATAAGACTAGCCAGATAAAGGAAGAACAAAAGATTACTTCACAACATAGAAGTAGCAAAGAGCAAGAATTCTCTAAAAGCCTATGTTTGATTTCTATTTTAAAAAAAAAATTATGAACACCCCAGAAGAACATAGAAATAGCAGTAACAATATATTTAGTCATATGTAATCACCTGTTAAATATGTTATTATGAATCCTTCAATGGTGTCTCTGCTTAAGAAGTCAAAATACAGGAGAGAATAGTGACAGTGATAGTAAGATAAAACATGTTTTTGTATTTATTGAAGGCCTTTCTCAAATCCAATGTTCAATGTATTTGACAATCTTTTAGCTATTACTCATTCATCTGAAAAATAGCAGAATTCAGAAAAGAACAACACAAGTGACCTATAGCATGGTAAACATATCTGTAGGAGGAAACATCAAAAAAGTTAAGAGGACTTTGAATTAATTTAATTTAGCTGCCACTGAAGCCAACACAAGAGGAGGAGCAGCTTAGAGAAATAAGTAAATGTGATATGCTAGAAATACGGACATGAAAATATAGGAAGAAAAGCAAATGTTCCTCTACACCACCATACCCATACTTAAGGCACACTCAATTTAATATGGCATATTTACGAT
This sequence comes from Colius striatus, assembly GCF_028858725.1. Lineage (NCBI taxonomy): Eukaryota > Metazoa > Chordata > Aves > Coliiformes > Coliidae > Colius > Colius striatus. The sequence goes on along the minus strand of NC_084759.1, from coordinate 180,074,603 downwards.
AATTTTATCACTACAGTTATCCTACTACTAATTTTTTTACTATTAAGAAGACACAAAAGCTACTGCAACAGAAAAGTTTCTAGGATGTCACCTGCCATTACAGGAAAATGTTTTAACGGATATTGTCACCACACCGCAGAAGTCAACCAGCCATTAATTGTTCAAATACTTCCAAGTATTTTAAAGGTGTATGTCAAGATTATGGGGCAATATTTTTTTCTGTAGTGTCCAGTGATAGGACAAGGCATAATAGACAAACGCTGGAAAACAAAAAGTTCCAGTTAAACTTGAGAAAAACTTTACTGCGAGGGTCAGGGAGCCCTGGCACAGGCTTCCTAGGGAGGGTGTGGAGTCTCCCTCTCTTAGAGGTCTTCAAGACCCACCTGGACACATTCCTGTGCAACCTGATCTAGGTGGACCTGCTTCTGCTGGGGGGTTCGACTAGATGATCTCTAAAGGTCCTTTCCAACCCCTACCATTCTATGATTAGTTCATGGAGATTAGGAACAAACCTCTCCTTTTTCCTTTCTATACCATATGCACTTCCTAACTCAGGGATGATTTTGTGCTGCTTATCTACAAAATACACCAATACATTTGTTCCTAAAATGATTGATGGCATTTGATGCTTCTTGCCTTACCAGTTTGACCCTGCTCAATTTTGTCAAAATACAAACAAGTTCACTTTAAATTAGGGACAGCTGAAACTTTTCAGCTTTATAGCTGAAATTTCAGCTTTATACTCTCTGCTAAAAAAAAACAAAACTCCAAAACCATATGCTTCTCTTCCCTCTAGCTTTGAACAAAGAAATGAGTGTTGTATAGAGACATTTCTAGAGAACAAATTGACAGATTTGTTGATGCCCAAATTACAATTTAATTTCCTTTTAACAACAACAACAAAAAAATTGATCATTAAAAATAGGTAATGAAGATTTTTCTCCTAGATAAGAAATTGATAATTAAATTAACTAGGTCTTCAAACTTGGGCTTTGTTTTTTGTTTTAAACTTGGCAAGAAAATGCCAAGGCAATAAATATGGATATCCTATCTGCATTGATATATTATCAGCTATGAATGTTAATAATACTTACTACAAAAATAATCAGATTACATCTTTTAACTCCAGATAACAAAAGGATCTTTCTGGAAAACCAATACATTTACCAATATATTTTCCTTTAATATTCTATCAGGCTCAAAACTCATGCACAGTTAGTCCTTTTTACAGGGTCAAAACTTTTACGACTCGAGTTCTGATTAAGCAGATGATATGAACATTGATTTTCTGATTCTAATGACTCTGACTAAAATTCCCATCCTTGACATTGGCTAGCTCCCTTTGGTGTCTAAATAAATGTATTTTCTCTGTAATAGAACCATAAAAAAGTAGAAACTTGACTAGAAATTAGCTTAGGGCACAGGCCTCTAAAGTCTTTTAAACCGTCAACTGCATCTAGTTCAAACGTCAAAAGTTAACATGCTAAACAAAGAAAAAAGATTAGGGAGAAAGAGCACAGAAGTTTTTAAGGTAAAAACTCAAAGGAAAATTACAAAGTACTAGAGATCTGAGTGTCTGAATATTTTTGGTGTTGCTGAAGAAACACTGAAGAAGAGCAAATCTGAAAACAATAAAGTTTAAGAAAGGAGGCTATGGGTCAGGCATGCATGTAGTATCTAATGATTGGAAAGTGTGAAAAATTTCACCAGCTCCACAGAAACTTTGCAGCAACTACTAATTATCGAAGTATTGTTTGTGAGTTAGAATAGGGAAATGCTATCTATGCAAAATCTGGAAAGTTACTCAGTAGTGCAGGAAAATCTGAGAGTGAATTTGGACTGTATAACTTGTTGGTTTCATGCATCCTACAGGCTATATAAAATTTTTTTTCTATTTCTGTTGAAAAATTTTACATTAATAAAACTCTATCATCTTGGAAAACATATAGCTGATCAGATAGACAATGTGAGACAAAAAGGTTGAAAATAACATATTTTTTACTATCACTTTCAGAACATTTTCATGAGATTTTTATAAGCTAATCCCCAACATTCATCTGTAGTGGCACCTAAACACTTTGTTCTAATGCAGTGGCAAGGGATTAAATAGTATTACACTTACATCTAGGCATGGTACATTTTCTCTTCTGAAAAAGTCTTAACTAAAAGTGTTCATTGATAGGTATGCTCGATGGGTACATTTCAAAATTTTCAGCAGGTTGCTTCCAAAATATTTCATATTCATATGTTAAGTTTCTTGGAGCATTGCTATTTTACTTTATTTTTGCAGTGTTTAAGAGCTAAGAGCTTTGCCTGTTGTTTGCCTGCGGAACGGCCAGCCTTTGGCATGTTTTTTGCTGAATAGTTGATGGCAGCATTTAACAAGTAGAACCACATGTCACACTTGGCAGGGACAAAGGGGTCAAACTGATCTGTGTAGGATTGTCTGCATTGCCCTAGCTGACATTTCTCATATTAGTTGAATCTTACACTCACTGTGTATTTTTCTATAAGGCCAAGATCCATTCAATCTTAAAAATAAGAGTGCTTAAAGATATTTAGCTATGACATCTGTTTCAGATTACAAAGTAAATGGACTTGGACAATTCAACTAGCCTCTAGTAAGACACGGTGTACATGAAATAACCTTACTTTTTCCAGATTTATCATAAGAATTGAAGAAAATAGGGTTGGATGGGACCTCAAGAGATCATATAGCCTCTTTATTTCCCTCCCCTACCCCACAGTAGGATAATTTCATAGAATCTTAGAATCATTTTGCTTGGAAAAGATCTTTAAGATCATTGAGACCAACCACTAACCTAATGCTGCCAAGCCCATCACTAAACCATGTCCCTCAGCACCTCATCTACATATATGTTAGATATTTCCAGGGACGGTGACTTCACCAAACCCTGGGCAGCCTGTTCCAGTGTTTAACAACTCCTTCATCAAAGAAGTTCTTTCCAATGTCCAAACTAAATCTCTCCCTGGCACAACTTGAGGCCATTTTCTCTTGTCCTATCACTTGTTACTTGGGAGAAGAAACTGATCCCCACCTCATCACAACCTCCTTTCAGGTAGTTATAGACAGTGATGAGGTCTCCTCTGAGATTCCTTTTCTCCAGGCTAAACAACTTCATCTTTATCAGACTTGTTCTCCAGACCTTTCACCAGCTTCATTGCCCATCTCTGGAAGCGCTCCAGCACCTCAATGTCTTCCTTGTAGAGAGTGGCTCGGAACTGAACACAGCATTCAAGGTGAGGCCTCACCAATGCTGAGTACTTCCTGCTGACCACACTATTTCTGATATAAGCCAGGATGCCATTGGCCTTCTTGGTCACCTGGGCACACTGCTGTTCATCTGCTGTTCAACAAACATGTTCAGCTGCTGTCGACCAGATGGATACAAAAGCATCACTATTTCTTTCATAATGTCATGACTGGAAGAGCATACACAGTAACAGAACACTATTTGATGAGTGCTAATCTCAAGATATTTCACTGCTACCACTCATGGTTCATATTTCAGTTTACTACAACTATAGTACAGTCTAATGCCAGTATGTCAAACACCCCTCCAAAGAAAGCCTGATTCTATTCTACAGGGGGAAAGTAGTGCCAGTAAAAGACAGTTTCCAGTCAATCTACATCTGAAGATGCTTTCCAAAAATTAAACAATTCAATTCCTACCTAAAGACTGCGAGAGTTTGGGACAGAGATTTTAAAATCCTTTTTTTGCCTTTGTACGCACTTATCACAACAGAGCCCTCACTCCATCTTTTAATACTGTAATATAAAAATGAACCAGTTTGGTCAAATTTAGCTAAAATATGTTTTTTCTTCCCATAAGAAGAAGGAAGTAACACATTATATATACCTGGAATGCTCCAAGTAACTGGTAACATCCGCACATGTTTTATGGAATGGCTACTAGAAAGATGAGGAGAATGGACAGTCCACTTTATCAAAAAGTGCCTGTTTGGTCTACCAAACTGAAGATTCAATGTTCAGTGTGCTTTCTAGACTAACTTGGAAAAAAACAAGAAGGAAGAGCAAGAAACACTATGTAAGCTAGAACATTTATCAGTGAAACTAAATTGAAATATATTTAGTCTGGAAATTGGAATGCAACTTCTAATGTTCACACGAAGGCTCTGCAACATCACTGCACCTCTATTAATGGATGCAGTGGAATGAACTTGGTAAGTCTAGGTAAAGGAGGAAGACTACTGGATTTGTTCAGCCTAATTTAAGATACACATTTCGTAACGTCCTTCAAGAAAATCACCAGAATATCGGCATTTATAACCCTAACAGACACTATGTATATGCAGTGTTCTAAATTGTAGACTGCTGTTAGATGCCAAGACCACGTTTTCCCAACTATACTTTGCCAGAAGATGGTGTACATTACTTTTGTATATGGACTTTACCAAGTATAATCACATTTTTAGTCATCTTGAGATTTGATTACTTTAATGTGACCTACACTTGGGGCTTCACACCGAGATGAAATATTTCTAGAAACTCTTTAAAAAAAGAAAATGGAAATAAATTTTAGTCTTTTTCAACGTGTAAAGTGTTCAGACTTTTCTATACATTCTAAGGACTAAGCAATAGTCAAATAATAACCCTTCCTCAGCGCAATGTTGTGTATTTTTCAATTAAGCTCTGCTGGATTGACAAATCATAATTTAGACTACTGGTCTTCATGATACATAAATAGATATTTTGGACACATATATTTACAAAGAAATATCTAGAGAATCCACTTTCAAAAACTTTGACTCGTAATATTAGTTACTCACGATCCAAATGCAATCACCCGAAGTGGATAAAAATAAAAAACCGCCTGTGCAGTTTTAGAAATACACTGTTAATAGCACTATCATCTCAGCTTTTGTGTTGTACAAAGACAAGAATCTTCTGTGAATTTAAGAGTTACATGACTACAGTGCAGAGAGATTTAGCTACCCAACTTCAGACACATTTGTAACATCCATAACAGTAATTCTGATGCTGCCGTTTCCTACAAAGCCCTGTTATGCACTGCCACAAAGTTTTCAGCAAGACAGCTTCCAAAAAGATTCTGTGAAACCTCACAGGAGCCTACCAACTTCTACAAGTCATGCTATAGGGATCTGACACTTTTCAGTTGAAGGGATGATATCTCTGGAGTGATCTTTTTGTCAAGACCACTGGGAATGTACTGCAGAAGTGCAACAATTGGGGCTGAAATAATGTAAAGAAGAAATAGCAAAGTAAGACATGTAACATTTAAGAAGAGAAAGAGGAAATGATAAAGGACCGAAACATCAGTCTTGAAAGATAAAAAAATTGTTGAACAGAAGGAAAACGTGAGGACAAATGGACTGAAAAGCAAAGCAAAGCAACACAATTTTTTTTTTAAAAAGAGAATACAAACATTTGGGAAAATATCCAGTGGAAAGTTATGTCAATGAGAATGGTGAAAAATACTGTTGAGCAAGACATCATTGCTTATTTTTCCATTAGTACCTCCACGTGAGGGGCTGTGTATGGAAGCAGGGAGGCACAGTTGCAACTCAAAAGAATTTACTGTCATATGAGTCATGCAATCAGTAAAGGGTAAAAAAATGTAAACGGTAAGAAAATAGTATGATAAAGTGTTGCATTTCTGGACTTGCCTGTTACTGCTTTGCAGTGCTAGGCAAAGCCAAAACAATTTAACTTTGTATTCTCAAAATAGAGCTTCTTTCAAGGCGACTATGCTCAGATAACAGCTATAACCTTTAAGATTCTGTTTCCTAACTGTTCCTCTTTTCATATAAAAATAAAAAATCAATTGTTATCACAAAGTCTCTTTGCCCATTATCTTCCTTATGTTAGATTTATGAATAAAAATGTGTGAAATTCAATTATACCAGCATTAAAAGATCACGTGAGTAGGTGAAATATTTTTGATGAACAAGGATACCCAGAAACAGTGCAATTGCTACCACGTTCATCTGCTCAATTACATGCTTCTCACCTATTTAATAACGCTTGTTACATCCCCATTAATTGATGTGTTGAGAGTTTATTTTCTTACACAGTGTGTCAAGTCCTATACAATGAACAAGAGACTTGGATCTAGCAGTCTCCTAGAAAAGAACAAGCCTCCAAGGTAAATGCAAAGAGATCATGAAATGGGACAATGCAATGATAACACCGGAAAAAAAAAAAAAGGAAAGAAGGAAAGACAGGGGAACATTATGAAGTTAAAGAAACAAGGGAATGAAAGGGATTAAAACTGGAATGATAGGTAACCTACCATAAGTGGTGTGAAAGCTTAACAGTGGGGGACTGGAATAATCAGATATGGGAACGACCTGACAATGGAATGCTTTCAAACTGAAGCACCTCAAAAGTGAATGATCTTAGAGCAGAATAATCGTATTTGCCTCTGGGAATAAAATTTAAAGATAAAATAAGTTTAAAAAATACTCCACCAAGTTTGATGATTATGCAGATAAAACTGCAGAGAGAAATGATCCAGTCAGGGCAAGAGTGGGGTAATGGAACAGGGTTGGAAACAAGAGCAGAATACAAAGGAAAAGGTGACTGAAACCACAGATGGCTGGAACTCACTTCTTCACAGATAGAATTGAAGGAGGACTACACTGTATAAGTTCACTTTTACGCTATATCTCAGATTGACTCTTACTCCTGCTCATTTGGACAAAAAATTATTCTTCCTCACAACAACCTAATATAACATTTTCTAGAAACAGCTTTAAAGATCATGGGATATATGTGTGTCTTGACATTTGGCTTCAAACAATGCACATCTTCCAGAGTACAGCACTGCAATGGCAGAACACAAAAAGAGTCATGTGAGATAAGGATATATGAATTCACTTTTTCACTAACTCTGCCTATTCCTTATAAAATGAGCTGCAGTGAGTTTTACCATATGACATAACCACTCCAGTTTCCTATGGCAAGACTACTATTTCTCATTCTATAGTTTTCTAAGTCTTTTGATAACTGATCTCTTTTTGTTTCTTCAACTGCTATGAATGGCTTTGCAGATCAAAATTTCACCTTTTTCCCCCAAGTTTATGTAATGAAATATAATGGCATTTTACACGATGCATTTGTCAAAATATGGACATGTGGACAAGAGACACGCTAAGTGTTCCAGTGGTAAAACACCCTGGTCTATGCCAGTTGCAATAATCACTTAAGTGTGATCAATCTAGTAAAAACGCACAGACAAGTGCCAGAGTAATAGTTGAACATTATTTCTACCTCGGAAATTCCATCTCTGAAAGCAAGAACCCTTGAACATGCAACAGAGACAGGAAAAATAATGGGATAAAGTTGATTTCATTATGATCCTGATGTTCATTTAAGAATCTAAATTTATTTGGTCTGAAGGAAATGACGTTCAAATCCCTTCAAAAGTCTTCAGTAGTATACTGGCTATGACACGCAAGTTAAAAAGAAGTTGTATTATCACTAACGCATGATTTGTCATTATTGTCCCTAAGTATCATTCCATGTCTTATCCATACTTCTTTTTTTTTAGGGCTAGTAAAAGTATTTCCAGTTTTCCACACCATTCAGTTTTAATTGCATTTGTTCAGATGCTTGTGGTCTCTTTTTTTACTTTCAAAGTGTGCATTTATACCCCAAAGGTGTGTACTGTGGAGCTTCCAAATAAATCCATATAAAATTGTTATGCAAGATTAGTAGCACCTAGTTCTACATAGATAAAGAATTTTTGTCTATAAAATACCTTCTGTTGCATTTGTCACTTTGAAACCTGTTGCTAATCAGCCAAAATCCACAGTAATTTTGGCAAAGTAGTCTATGTTCAAAAAATGAAGGACAAAAAAGTCTTACATATTGATTTAAATGAAAAGATGATTGCCTGACACTGATTGTTGACAATATTAGAGGAAACTGTAATTTTGAATAGGACATATATATACACACAATTAGTAATGTATTTTCTCAGTAAAGACCTATAACACAGGAGATATCCTAACTATCAGTCTGTGGTTATACTGATCACCTAAAACTTACTGCAGTATTTTTAAGTATTCAAGTGTAAGAAATGGAGCAGATTATACATCATTACCCAAGGCAAAAACTGCAAAGCTTTTAAAGTTCCACTGCCCTAAATACAGTGGCTGGGATTCACTGCACTTAACAAGCATTTAAATGTTATAGTTTACTTCAAGTTATATACCTTCTGCCTCTCTCTAGTTCATGAACAAAGTTGATTTTCTAAGTAAGCTGTTTCACCCACCTATGTTAGACACCTGTCCACAGACGGATGAATTGCTGACTTTAACTGCTCTTACTGTTTAGAAAAAACAGATGGGAAGTACCAGGCTCATATCCAAAGACTGGGATAATTTTCTCACTTTCTGACATGGAATAGCTTAAGTATTACAATAAAAGAAATCAATTTGGTAATGTTCTCATGCTCAAAGGACAGGAATACTCACCACTGTACATGTATACACATAATATTGCTGTTTATAAAAGGATGTGTGCTAAAAAAATGAATGTGAATATTCCAAAATAAGAAAGTTCTGCTACCATACATTTATCTGATGAAACAATATTCAGTAGAATACTGACAGTCAAGTGCCTGAGATGCTTGGCTTTGACACTGTCACCGGGACTCTTCTCGCATTTCCTGCTGATGCTCTAATACCAAACAAATGTCTCTCCCTGGAAGCTTGTCTAGAATCCAAACTCTGTCCCTTCCCAGCTGAATACTGTGATCTCTAAATTGCACACAACCTCTTGCCTCTTTCCCTAATACCATGCTCCATTACTCCTGGCTTTGTGCCAGCTTCAAGATGGCAGGCAATGTAATTGCTCAGCATATTCCTGGCATCATGGTTAGTACACTTTCCTGGGAATCAGGAGGCGAAGGTTTAATGTACTTGGAGATTAATAGAGCCACTCACTTTATAGGTGACTACGCTAATTATGAACCCCTTCCAAAACACTCCTCTAGGGTAGAAACACCCAGACTTCTTGGGTGAACCTTCTCTGGAAGCTAAAAGTAAGTGGATGCTTGTGGCAGAAAGTATTAACTAATAAGTGTATTAACTAATACTCATTAACACTGTGCCTTGCCTCCGCCCTGGACTATATAATCTGTGTAGGTAATGTCAAATTAAAAATTTCTCTTCATTGCTTGCTGCATTCCTTATTTATTTGACTTCTGTCATGCTCTCCCTATGTTCTTTTCTCATTTTCTTAAAAATGAGGAGCTCTGGTCAATATGGTCATGAAAGCAAGGAAGAGGCCTCTATTCCTTGGTTCTTTGCCTCCTGCACAAGCTTCTCTCTTCCTTAACTTTTCCCTGCAGATTGCACTCATTCCTTTTTTCACATTCTTGGCTCCCTTGTCAAGAAAAAGGCAAACACTTCAGATGTCTAGTCACAGCCTGTATCTTTTGGTTGACAGTTCATGGTTTCACAGAAGCACGGTAATTTTGTGCTAAATTTGGAGCAAGGGACAAATGAGCACAACCTCTTTCTCCAGAGCTATCTCAGTGCATTTACGATCTGTTGCTTCAGTCTATGAAAAGCTGAGCAGTATGTAGTCTTGAATTTCAAGAGTCACCACAACAAGCCCTAAAATTGCCTGTTTTGACAAACAACATTATCACAGAAATGAGAGCAGAAGTCTGAATCTTGAGTTAGGGTGTAACTACAGCTATTTGCCTTTTTTATAGGCAAGAATTGCTACAATATGCAGTATTGTAGCTATAAACACAGTTATAAATGTAGCCGTATCTCCATAATCATATGCACAGATATCTCAGTTTATCCAGTGGAGTGGCAGACAGTACATAGGATATGTAAACAGATCTGCCGAACACTTACAAAACAACTTTAATAGCAAGTGTCATTCTTTTCTGTAAAGTAGCTGTTTTTAACACACATGATCTAACTCTTGTTTGCTCTTTAAAGTTTTATTGTCTTGGCATTTTATACAGGAAGAGAGCATTAGCATACTCAGGAGAACTGCTAAAAGTAAAAGGCCTCAAGCTACCCACTGCATGGTTGATAGCATAAAGCATGGGATATAAAAACTTTTGTCTGATTGCTCACTTTACTTGTTTTAGAGTAGTGTTACTCTCAAGAGCATATATTCATGTTCTTTCTACTTCAAGTTTTATTACTTCTTTTGTATTATTTAATACATCTAAAGACACTTCCAAAAGACAAATTTTTCCATTTTGAAAAAGTAATGGTTTGGAACCTGATAAAATACATGAATGTTCACAGCGTATTATTTTCAAAGGCAAGTAGAATAAATGTGCAATAAAACAATTAAATGCATGACAATAAACATTTCTATGTGATCATAGATATATTAACATGTCAAACAAAAGAAGAAAAACTCTGGAAAATATTTCTCCTATGAAAGGTCAGATCACAATGGATTCTCCACGCATCAGAGCGTAAGTAAAAGGGGAGTTTGGTCTCAATTACTGTTACTGCTAAATATCCCACTCTAGAAATTAAAATGAACATTAAAAACGTGAAAGAGAAATTGCAATGAAATAAAGGCAAACCAGATCAGTTATTTTAAACACAGAAGAAAAAGAGACCATACTTGTACATACACATTAAAAATCATCCTACAGTAAACTCAAATCTAGGTCTACTTAGATAGCATGCTGTTAATTATTATATAAATAACCTGGGAAACAATACCTCCAAGATACATGTTTTACTATTTAGTAAACAAGAAACTGCCACGTTTGACACCACTGATTAAGGCCAGGCATTTCTAAGGCTTCAGACACATTTTTGAAATCCACAATACATCAATTTTTAATACTTCCACTCTCTCAGCTCCATTAAAAAGATGGTAGGGGAAAGATTTTAGAGTAATTAATGATATAGTTAGCTGCTAAATATTAATAGGAATCGTAGTCTTGCATAAAATATAACATATAAACCTTGCCAATACAGACGCACCAGTAATTAAACTTGAATATGTAATTACACTGATTTATACGACAGGCAAAAAGTTACACTTTACTGGCTTCTATGTAAACTGTGGGCAACAGTTAAACTTTGCATTTTACGGTTTATATAAATGGGCAGTATCTCTACCACAGTTCATAAACGGTTTAGAGACTCCTAGTTAAAATTACAACTAATTCCAACAAGAACATTCTGGTTCACAAACCAGGCTGTGAAAATGACCACAGAGACAGCTTCCCATTACATTCAGTGTAATGCAGGCAAGCTGAGGAGGTTTGAATTTTAAAAAAAAAGAGCTTACACCAATCTTTCTACAAGGTAAATGACAACTCAGCTATTTAAATGTTTTACCATAAATGTTTAGCTTCAGTTTCAGATGTTTCGCTTACCATGTTCCAAAGCACTTTTGACTACTATTTTGTCTCAGACTAAAGGCATTTTTTCTTGAAAGGATGCTAACTGCACTTACATGTGAGGCTGAGGAGAGCAGCCTGGACTGCTGTTTCCATTACTGTCAATGTGATCCAGCGAACCATTGAGATCTTCGTGGACTGCCTGCAGTAAGCCACTGGATGCGTTATTTATCAATCCTGGGTTACTAAGCAATGGTAAACTACTCTCTGCCAGTGCAGCCTAGTAAAATGAAGAGTAAAACCATAAGTACCAGTTGATACATACAAAGATCATTTCTAAATGTTCATACATGTATGAATAAACACACACACACAAAAGCAGCTGATTTTAGAGAGCTGTAGAGGTGGTCAGAAAGATTTTGTGCATTTTGCAAATATTTTCACATTCTGAATACAACAATATTGCTGTTTTTTTTTTTTTTCTCTTACATAGGCTTCATTATTTCCTATTATTAACTATGTCCCAATACTCACAGCACTTCCTAGTTTTACAACTATTTTTGACCTTGAATTACACTTAACCTCTCTGCTCTTTCACACAATATATGGCTCCTTTATAATGCAGGCAGCTGTTACACTTTAAAAAATGACCAGAACTTAACTCAAAATAAAAAAAGTCCTGACATTTGCCTCTTCTGCATAAAAATTATATATTATAATTAAACTTTAAAGTTTTTGCCATGAGCACCATGTTCCCCAACACTATGATGTGAAATCATTTATGACAGCTTGGATAAATATTAATGCATATCCACATGCATTTGCAAAAGCTTCTATCAATCTAACATTTGCAGCAAACCCGAGTGTTCCAGATTTTGCCACAGGGTGTCCTTCTTGCTTCTTCACATCAAAAGTAGCATGAATAAGAACTAGTACTTCTTGCAGTGCTAGGTAATACAACTTACTTGGATGATAAACCCAACTACTTAGAATGACCATCAGGTCCGCATAAACATAAACACAGCTAACTCTATACCAAAGTGTAGCAGGAAAGTAAATATGTCACACATAAGAACATAATCAGCATGTGCAAAGAAAGAAAAATTTTGCATTTTTTTACCTGCAAGCTTGCATTAAGAGCTGCTCCGTAGCCTAAGCTGGTGGGTATGTTTTTCACTAACGTTGGGCTTCTGAAAATAAATGATTTTACAAAGTTTAAAAAACATTCAGACATCCCCGCTGGCTCATTGGGCTAATGGATTGGTTTTTCAACTCAGAAGACCAGAGTTTTAAAAAGAAAAATTAAATCAACTTGGGGGTGAAGGGGCTCAACCTGTTAGGACACAGTGATTTACTCGCATCAGAAAAGCAAGTCTCCTTGTAATTAGGCCCACGTGGAAATTTGCTCTGAGAGCAGGGCCGTGGTGGCTCATAAACGTTCTGATCTCGCTGAAAGAATTTGACAGAGATAGCTTTAAACTTTGTA
>NC_084759.1:180046769-180054269 GCF_028858725.1 Colius striatus | reverse complement strand
ATTACATTATTCATTCAGGTTCTGTTTTGGATTATAGGCTGAAAATTCTTTATTAGTGTAGATGTAACCATGCTGCTGGAGTTTTAAAAAATTTACTGATTGAATAATTAATTGGAAAAGAACAAGCTGCAGATTCCTGATGGATTTATGAGACAATTATTCTGTCTTGTGATTATCTACATTATACTATAGGAAGGAATGAGAAAAATAATCTTATTGAAATGAGACAGTCGCTTAAAAGTGTAAAGAAACAATATTCTCAAAATTTTGATAGACTGCAGATCATCTGGGGTTAAAATAATTAAATAGTAGAAATGTGTTCTGAAAACCTTTTCCCACACAGTTCAGCAGCATTTGGAACCTAATCCAAATTGCTCAAGAAGCCTGCATGGCAGAAAAACTTCACAACACGTGGACTGGAAAAAGCATTCAGATTGCTTTATTAATGCATATGCCATGTATACTAAAATGAAAAGTTTCCAAGTGTTATTTCCCTGGTAGATAACCTAAAAAGGAAAACTAGAATTTAGTTAGGCTAATGAAAGCAAAAATAATACATCTAAATTTTCCTCTCGCAAAGGCAGGGGTTAAAGAAACGCTAACACTTTCTTTATTCATCATCAGGTTATAAAGTGTGCCCTCAAACGAAGATTTTCTTTGAAGTATGTGGAGCTGAAAACACAAGAGACGGGAGTATGCTGTCCTTCTCCATAAGCATTAACTGGGCGTCATATGCAAGTGTGCTCTTTAAAACAGATTATGTTCCTTCTGCCTACATTTCCTGACTTTGACAGACACCAATTTTCATTGATAGTCCAGCATTTCATCTTCAAGTACCAGTATATCCTTTTCATATGGTAGGTACAAAAGTTGTCGGCACAGTTACTGTTAATAAACAGTTAACGTATCATACAGCTTCTATTAAGTGCAGTGTACCTAAGCACAGTATGCTGTTAAGTATTACAATGCCTGACACTCTGACAGCACAAAACTGGACCTGCACTAGGTAACACTTTTGCTTACATGAAGCCACATCCAGTTTAATGGACTCCGGGTCTGACTGCAGATCCAGCTGTGCAACTGGGGCCCGATGGAGTGCCGTGCAGCAGCTGGGAGCAGCAGTGACTTTTCAGTGCCCATACCAACCTCACCAACACCACAAGGGACGCACAACGTTGCAGTCTTGACAGAAATTGGTAAAAACTCCTGTATTTACAATTGTTTAAATCTGCTGCATGAAACAGCACTTTCGTTCATTTGTTTAAGAAGTTATTTGTGTCTCCTGTAAGTAATTTAAGAAATTTCCCAAGTACCTAAATTATTTTTATATTTACTTTTTGCTGCCACAGAGTCCACTGAACTTCAGATCTTTCAAAGTGGGTTTCCATTTCGTATCTGTAAATCTATCACAAAAGAAGATATTCTCTCTAGTTTCAGTCTCAAGGCAATGATTTGGACACTTATAGGTGTACTTTGTTTAGTGTCACCTATGGTGTAGATTGGATAGATTTTGTAAAAGATAGCATTACTTTTAAAGAAACATACAATTTGACAAGCTATTGCATTTTACCTTCATTTTATTGCCGTATTTTTCATCACACTCATTGTTTTCCAACTGTCAATAAATTGTTCATTTTCTTAGTCTGCTACATTCGTAGACCTATTTACTGTTTATAAAGCAATATGCACTTACAGGTTTTGGAGATGGCTTGGGCTCCGAGGGTCGCATGTGCAAGTGGGTCATCATTGCTTGAAGACGTTCGCGTTCTTTAGAAAGCTGTTAAGAAAGAGTGAAATCAGAAACATTTTAGAAATAACTGATATAGCTATTTTACTGCAGTGATACATCTTATCATTGAGCTTGTCTCGGTGTAACGATTCCTGCATATAAACGTCTATGTCAGTAGAAGCTTAGCTGAAAGGAAATGAAACTTTGGGCATAGGAAGAAAGGAAAAGAAAAAAACCCAAAAACTTTTATAGCCTTTCATATGTTAAAAGGTCAGAGAAAACAAATAACACTTCATCTTTTTGTCAATAAGAGAATTGAGGTCACAGTTGCCTCGACAGTAACAAGTTACTAAGACCATAAATTAGAAGGCCCATAGTGTCTCTTTAAAGTCCTGTGGACACTGTTAGCAATGGACTAGTGCCAACAGCTGTGAAGGGGTGAAGGGTCCTCAAAGCACAGTGCCTGCCAGGATTGTCTACACACTTCATCCTTTCCCACTGAGGTCCAGTTAGTGCCCCCTGCAATCTGCCATCATCAATCTAATTCAATAGAGTGACAGGGCCCAGGCAGTGTGAAACGCTGAACTCTGCCACCGAGTCGGCATCGACACTGCACTGGGTCTCATTACGACTGATGGACCTTACTTCACTAGCAGTCAGACAAAGCAAAAAAATGGCATAATTGGTCACACTGCAAGCTAAATCTTCACTTGGACTGTTACATTACAGTCTAGCCTTTGTAAATGGTAAACAGTTCTTAAGCAGCCCTTAAACTGCCTTTAGAAAACACCACATTACCGAAACCTGCACTATTTCCTAACAGATACCATTTTCTGATCATATTCTATGTAAATATTTGTACTTCCAGGCTTAAACAAATTACCAAAAAAAAAAAAGAGGACAGAAGGATGTGTTTGAAAAATGTAATTGGTTGATAAAAGTATCGTAACATAAAAGAGGAAAATGTATCCTACAACATGAAAAGACCGATTTTTTTTTCAGAAGCCAGGTTGCAAGAAGAAATGCTCAAAATTGTTTCCTAGTGATACATCTTTGGATATCTACAACATGATGCCAACATTAATTGCAACAGGAATTACTTGGTGGTTAATGCTATCATTTTCTGGAGAGTTCTGTGTTTATCCTTCCTGGCATGAACTCAGCTCGAGAGTTATACCTGTAGACTGAGATTGCACTAAGGAAAACAACTCCTCAGTATTTTTAAGAGGAGGAAACTATGTGTCTAACTGCAGGTATTTTAGGTATCCTGGATTTAACTTGGCCAGTGTATCTTAAATTAAAGAACATTTGAGGCAGCGGGTGGGAAAAGGGTTTCTTCTTAGGCCTCCTATTATGCGTGTGACACTTTAGAGACACGCTACTTACCCTGATGTAAATTCCTAACAAACAAATTAAGCTAACACTGTCCTGTAAATCCTATAAAAGAAACTCCAGCTTTGCCTGAGTTTATAAAACTTTTAAGAGAAATGACAAGAAATGATGTTATTGTATGCTCCTCTCATTGCTTTGGGTTTCCAGTATTAAAATACGAAACACCCAAACAGATTGCCTTGGCTGAAAGACAAGTAAGTATTCCTATGTGCATGAGGACAGTAAGACAATGTGCTAAAATGGGAGAAATCTGAAAAGGGATTATCTTTCTTTCTCCAGATTAAAAAAGGGGGGAAAAAATATCTCTATCTCTTGCTGCGTCACTTGAGCTCCTCTGAATGATCCCAAGAGGAGACCGGGCTCCTGAGAAATGCCCTACTAAGACTCCTGTCCATGTGTGAGGGAATGGCACAGTCTAAGTGATCCCTGCAGGGTCATTCTGGGCTGTCAGGATTGCATCTAGCCTCAGCAGCCTGGTAAGCACAGTTTCATCACTGGGAGACCCCCATGGGTATTTGCACTTCTTGCACCAGCTGGAGGGAGCAGTCACATACATGGAGCAGTCACATACATGGAGAAGCCACATACATGCAGGAATCTCTCATGTTTGGAGCCCAAATGGAGCACCTGCTTCCATGTGGTCCCCCTGCGGGACTCCTCAGGGACCTCCCAGTGTGGGTCTGGCATTACACCTTCTGCTCACAGGAAAATGCCCACCATCAGGCTGGGACTCATTTCAGGTACAATACACTCTTACTCCTTTGTCCTGCAGAACAGCATAGACAAGCATTGGGTCAGAAAGGGAAGAAGGAAGACAGGTCCTGACCCAGCATTTCAAGAACTGAAGATGGCTTGGATCCAGACTCTGCTCTAGGAACTGAACTTTTCATTCGTGATGAATGGCATTAAGCTCTTAGTTCAAGCAAAAAGCTGTAGACAATGCTGATGTTAGCTAATTATTGCATAATGTATAAAACGAAAAATCTTCAAGTAAAAAACCCCTACTTGTTCCTGAATATCAACAAATTTCACAAGAAACACATGTCTTTAAGGCAGAGTCACTAAAGCAAGCGTTTTCAATTTACTTTAGGTTAACAGTAAATAAATAATAGGATAATACATCCGTGTAACAAACCTGTATTTCTAACTGCTGAACCACTTGCATTTGCACCCGACACTGGGCAGTGCTTCTGTCATCCAATGCATGTTCATTGTTAAGGTGCCTAGAGAAGAAAGAGAACATTAGTAAGACAGCATCAAGATGAGGAAAATTTCTCTTGGAGTCCACTTTTCTCTCCTGTGCATATGGCTTCCATTAATTTCAATGGGAGTTATGTAAAAAGACCTAGTCAGAGCATGCCTTACATATAACAACACAAAGTAACAAAATTGATTATTCCATTTAGTTCCACAAACTTTCACAGTGATGACCATCAGACACCCAGCTCTCCCTAGATACCCAGTTCTCCCTAGATACCCAGTTCCTATCTCCCAGGTCACACATGCCATCTAAAGTGACTGAACAGTCACCCACCGCTCCCTGTTGCTGGTGCAGATGAACAGAGAATCACCTTACAAACGATTCTTCAAAAGACAGAATTGCTTTTAGGCTGATTGAACTACTATGAATTAGTGTAAACTTTGTTAAGATTTCTCTATCTGATCTCCTCTGATTATTAAGCAAAAACAATCACATAACATCCCTTCACCCTTTCCCAAAACATAGCCATGGGGTAACATCACTGATTTTAAATGCAGTTTCTAGAAGTAGCCACTGGAGATGATGGCAGTGAGCAGGCTCCCCATCTGAAGAAGAGTGTGCAAGGTAAAGGCAGGGGAAGGAGCAGCTACACACCTTACGCAGACAGCAAGCCTCCTGGGAGGGATTCAGGCTACGCATGCCAGTTTAGCAAAAGAAAAACCAGTCTCTGCAACAGGGAAAGAAGGCCTCAGTGAGTGGCTGTCTGTAACTAAAGCACTGACAGACCCATGTGGCTGCCCTCCGTATGTTTCAATCGAGTGCAACTTAACAAAGCTCATCTAATACTGTTTTTTGAAGGACAGAGGTTTCAGTTTATTCTTTCTCTCTTCCAGGATCAAAGAGGCCCCTTTTGGAGCTTTAATAGTGGGTTTGCTGCTCCACTGAGAAGAAAGCATAAGGATCAGGCTGAAGAAGAAATAAGAGCAAAGGAGTTTTGCCTTTGAATATGGATATACTGGCTATTTACACTGTAGGCATGACGGGTAAGCTTTGCAGGGACTGCAGTCACAGATGGTCTCATAGTTACAAGAACTAAGTTATCTATACCACAGAGGAAACATACCTTGCTTTTATTTTCTAGCAGAATTCATCAGAGAACTATGTAGCTATTTAATTGGTAATCTAGGGGAAAATGTGTCAGAAACAGTGAAAAAGTGTAAGGGATTGCATCTCATCTATATTTTTTTTAATGTAGATCATGATGTCACAGTTTTAGAACCTAATCATTGGGGTTGCAGGTGAGCAAAATACAACAGGTTCTGTGGTTCTTGCAAGAGGCATGGCTGGGGAAGAGATGTAAGTAACTGTGAAATACTTTGTTCATTCCTGTAGTATAAAATTGTTTAAAAGCGTACATGTAACTTGTTTGGTAGTTTACACTCAGTTCAAGCATCACCACACCACATTTCCTTTATCTGAGTTATAAAACCTAAAATTTCTTTATTTCCAAAGGATCTGACTTCATTCCTTCTGTGGATGCGCAAATCCACAACCAGTTTAAAAACTAGATAATTGCTCAGAATGTACCATTCACTTGTGTTCTGAAATTTTGATTTACTTCCTTAATTACACAGGCAAGACAGTGTGTGGTCTGTTAATATAATGGTTTAACATTGACAGGCAATTGGGTATAAAACTGCCTCTGCATCATCACCACCAGAACCCACCATCATGTTTACATGTATGCACATGGGTATGCATGTATAACATGCAACAGTAAGTGATGGTATAGGTATAAAAGATCTGGCTCGAGTTTGAAGATACTGCCTGTTCATGATTATTTATAAGTTCTTCCAACACCATATGTTTGCCTAACACCTTACAAAATAGATACAGACACAATCCTTGCCCTGAGGAACTTTAAATGTAACAGTGTTATGTCATGTGGGAGAAGAAAGTCCAGTATAATGTAATCTCAACTAAGCACACAGTAACTTGGGAGATTGTTGCATGTTTCTTGAGAGTTAACACAACAATCTTCATGAACTCGTGAGACAGATACATCTCTTATGCCATAGTTTCACGTCATGTGCTTCCCTGTGCTGTGCGTTTTGGGGAAAAGCTATTTTATGGAAACATTAAGACTGTAAAAATTGTTTTAAGAATTATTTTTTTCTGATCTTTTTTGCCTGTGAAGTAGGCTTGCTTTATTTATCATGCATGTACAGGCAATGCAGTGAAAGAAAAACTAGGTCTAATACATTTTTAAAACCCTCTAAAATAACTTTTCTCTGTATAAAGTTGCTGCAGTTTTAGGGTCCAATAGGCTGCAATCTGCCAAGACAGACGTGCATTCTTTCCTCCATGAGGCTGGGAATCATCCCAAATGGGGTTTTTTTTTTTTGTTTCTTGTCATGCCTTTTAAGTTACAGTAAAACTTGTGCTGGTCAATTTTCACACATTGGCATATTTCTAATGTTTTATCTTGTCTGCATCCTTTACTAGTCGCATGTTAACTTGATTTATAATTGAAAGAGACAGATTTTTGTTAAATGGAAGAAATATCTTAGAGGACTGGAAAGGGTTCTTGAAGAGTGAGTTACTGATGTGAAAGTATAAAGTAGACTGTGCAAAACACGTGAAGCTTATTTCAATATTTTGTTATTTATTCAATTGTTGAAAGAAACAGGATTTTCTCCTGATTATATTTGCAACATATTAAGAAGTCAGGAGGCAAATGATGAACTACACATAGCCCTATAAAGCAGACTGGAATGGATGTATTATTGATAACTCACAATATAAACAGTACAGCATGTTCTAAAAGAGATAGATAGGGGATGATATATTCTAGGAACACCCTGGAATAAATATTGAAGTGGGTCAAAATGTACTCCTTTTTATTTTTTTTTTCAAACGGATTTGGAGTCTGCAAAGCAAAAGATAATACACCATTAGTGGATAGAACACAGATAGTTTCAACAAAAATTCTAGTGGACATTTACCCATATCAATTAACCTCTATATAACTTGGCACTCTTGTCAGACTCTCTCAAAAGCAGCCCAGGACTAAAATAGCAAAGTGCTATAGGTCAGGATGAGGTGCACTGGCAGAATTACGTGGAGGAATATACACAGAATCTGTCTGCTCTATGCTCAGTTTCAGCCAGAGTTATTA
>NC_084759.1:180031769-180044269 GCF_028858725.1 Colius striatus | reverse complement strand
CACCAAAAGAAACAACATTCTGACAAGTTCAAAGGAGATTCTTGAGGTCGTAATTTTACAGCCACATCACCTAGTCAAATACAAAAAGGAAGTGGACAATGCACACTAAGTAAGAAAGAACATAACGCTGTGCATCACTTTGTGGCTGAAAGTTTTATACAGCACAAATTACATTTCACTAAGTTATTTCTTTTTATGGTTTTGTTTTTGTCATGGTGACTATGACGCTTGGTCCTATTTTCTGCAGGGTTTAAATGCGCTCACTTGCCCCAGAAATAAATGCAAAAGCTGGGGTATCTTCTCTAGCTTTTTATTTTCCTTGTCTCTATAGATGAAAATATTACCCTTCTTTGTACTGTAGCTTCTGTTATGTTTGCTGGAGTCTGCTGAATGCAGGTTAAAGAATTCTTGTCTGCTGGCTGGAATGTTTTATTGTAAACCTTTCAGTTTAAGCTCTGAAAGTCAAATCCTTCCTACTCAAACTGACTTAGGACCAATGGAATGATAATTAATTTTGCAGACAAAATACACTGAAGTTTTGTCATAGGTTATTGCACTCTGACATTTAAAAAAACACCACAGAGAACTGCTATTAAATACTTTGAGTGATCTACTAGGTTCCTCACTTAGAGACCAGCAAAATAGTCAGGTTCTGAAACACTTGTTTCAAAGCAAAATTCTGAATTTTCATAAGCATTTTTGTCACTCCTCTAACTGTTGCAGTGCCTGGCATTTTGTTTAAATCGTGCCATCTAGTCATGTCATGATTTATTCTGATCTGTCTTTACATTTTGAAGTTTTTCTTAAGCCAAAAACTGCTGTTTTTTTCCAAATAGTCAAAACTGACCTTGTGTGCATGAGCAACTGTAATCTAACACCATTTTGTTGAGATAGAAAATTGCTCCATAAAATATAAACTGTGGGTCTGTGTCCAGAGTTGAAGGCTATCAAAGGAAAAGATATAGAATTAGGTTTTTCTGTATGTGCAGAAATATATTACGGAGAAGATCGGCTGCATTTTCTTGAAACCAATGCATCTGTTTCCAAATACGAATCTAGTCTACAGCACACAAGGTGTAACTTCTTTAGCTAGGTGTGTCCTCAAATTATTTTTAGAACAAAAACAATTCATACTGGATAAGTAAAAATGAAGCTGAAAATGGCTTTTGTGGCTGTAAGCCATTTACTGAAATTTGTCACTTCACCCTAAATCCTTTCCATTATTAGGAAAGTAAAGCAAAGCCAGTGTTTTCTGTCTTAATCCTCCTTTTCAGATGCTCTGCAGAATATTATCTTTTTTTTTAAATCAAGCTGCTAGGTAAACCATTTTCTGAGCACAAGAAGTTGGAGTTCACTTCACAAACCAGGCACTCTTCAGAGTTGTCATAAGCATATTATAGAAATACACACTACTAGACTGGAGTAGTGTACCTATTAATATTTCATTTTGGTACAATATACTTGCATTAACTTTCTTAACACAGGTATCATATTGTTTCAAGTCAGAGAACCTAAAACATCGCAACAAAGATTAGACTAAGAGCAAAGCCCTGAAAACTACAGCCATTAGTCCTGTCATCCCCTATAAAATTAATGGGTTGGAAAAATGGTCAATCTTTGGACTAAAAGTTGATATTTAATTGAAAGAAAATGTTTTTTAATTGTAATGGGGATTTTGCATTAGTGTGAACATGAAAAGGTACTAAGGAATCTAATGCAAGGTTATGTATTGATTTCCATCTTAACGCTAGTGTAAAATGAAGGAGTTTTTCTATTTCATAAACAACCTTGCCTATTCAGCACCATGTCTTCTTATTTGTTTTAAGGGCATAGAAGACAGAACTGAATGAAAAGATGAAATAATAAAATATTCTTGGACATTTTTTGCTAGTGTATAGGACAAAAGCCATGACACTGCTGTAAACCCTGATTGACTCTGCACCAGAATTATCAAGATGTTATATGTCGCTTTCACATTTTCCAGGGTTATTTGGTTCAAGAAAGCAAGAGCATCTGTAAACCTTGCACTACACCGCCTTAATCAAAATGGTTTTAGTGATCGTGGATTATAACAAGAGACCTGACATAATGGATGTGCAAAGTCTGCCCACAGAATTAGCATCACTATAGCCGAGACGGATGGATGTATTTAGAAAACGTAGTTTTTCTTGAAAAGGAGAATGTTTAAGTTAAATGAATTTAAATTCTCAGTATTAATAATACTTAAAACACTATGTTGCATTTGGGAGATTTCATTTTCCTTTTAATACAAACTTATGTAAATCAGATTTCTTTAAATCCTGTGCAGCTTTCTCCAATAACAAACCATTATTTTGACATTCCACTTAACGTACCTATAAACAGAAACTTATCAGGAGTGATACCTCCCTAAGACTTACAAGTCAGTATAAGTTACTTAATTTAAAACAGAAAGACAGTGTGGAAGGTAGAGAAAGAATTGCAAATACTTTATGAAAAGTATTGTTATAATTCTACTACAAAAGTTACTGCGATATCAAGTACTTATGATGTGCTGTTAAGGTACTTCTGATATATATGCTGTAGTCTACCATTTGTAAACACATCTTTTTGATGTTGCTGCCAACATCCTGGCAACAAAGCAGTGCAATTTCAAATGAGCTAATTAACTTAATTGTTGATGAAGCATGAAACAGTTCATTCACCCTGTTAGCTGCACCATGACAACATAAGAGTCTCAGCCCCTGAAGTTACTCATCTATATAAGCCTATCTGTAGCTTTCCATTAAGATCTATTGCATGCCAAAATGAGTATGGCTCTTCTAACAAAGACCAGTCCATAATGTACACAGGTATAAAAACAGTGCTGTTGCTGAAAATACAAATGAATTCAGAAACACAAGCAACTACTTTTAAAAAAAAATGAAAATAATAAAATACAGAAACCCATTGTGGTTTGAAAGTCGCAGCTGAAAGGCAAAAGCTGTGTCATTTATTTTCTAAATGCTGTGATTTAGACAACAGCTGGCAAAATCAAATGCCAAAAGTGACTCTTGACTGTTCGGCCCTGAAAGGTGCAAATCCACCTGTCCACAGCGTTTTGATTTGTTGTCTCTTTTCACATACAAGAATAAAAGCAAAAATAAATTAGTAAATGAGAGTTAAATAGTTACACTTGGTCCTACGTGCTTTCTTATTTATATGATACACATTAACTCCCACTATACACAAACTGACTGAGTTTAAAGCGTGCTTTTTCGTAGTCCTACTATTCAACATGCAATCTAAAGCATCTCTTCAAAATTTCTGAGGCTCCATTTCAGTAAAGGATAATAAGAGGATTAAACATTGTGCTATTGAAAGGCCTGCAAAAGTGTTCAACATGAAAGAAAGGATAACAATTTGACCCTCTACAGATAGCCTCGATTATCCAGTTGGTTGGAAAACACACACACACACAAAATCTCTGACATGATTTACAGTAAAACTTTGTTTGTCAGCTTTCTCTTTCCCCTGTCTTAAACGACCCTATACCCATGAATAAAGATACACCTACTTTAAAAATTGTCCAAAATCTTCACAAACGCTTTCACAGCCAGGCCATTTGCAAACTCCATGACCATAGAGAGTATGGGAGGCCCCAGTCTCCTCATGTGACGAGCTGTAGCAAAAGAATAAGGCATCAGATTCATCTCAAAAGCCATAATCGTTGGAGGCTGCTAGCGCCTGTCAGGTTACGATCAGTGACAAACAGGTCAAAACAGGTCAATTTAGCTCAGAGCAGTCAGAAAAATTTAATCGTTCTATTGAATAGTTCAACTGCCAAGGCTAGATGATGTTCCAATTAGAGAAGAAATAGAGCCAAAGATGACTGTTAATAAAGGATGAAAAATAAGATGACTGTATAATACCATATGCTAATTCTGCCACATGACCTTGCTGTAACATTTACCTATAAATAAAAAATATACTCAGAAGTGATCAATTCTGAGAAGAAATATTGAAGATGGACAGTCAGAATATATTAATATTGCAAATATTAATACAAAATAGTTGAATTTTCTGCTTAGATATGCACCAAAAAATGAGTTGCTTTTATTAATAAATGTTTTTGTTCACAAGAGCTGCTTCCATTAGATATCTGGCTTCATAAAAAAAACCCGCATCTGTATTCTGTGTCTCTTTTAGAAACTTCTGCAATAGTTTCAGCCATGTAGTTATCAAAGAAATTCAGGGAACTGCCTCACGGAGGTGGACATCAGCTACACATCCTAAAGCAAAGAGCCATTCTCTGAGATATAAGTACAAAAGTAATACTAAATAAAAGTACTACTATAAAAGCATTCAGAGAATTACCAGCTTTTAAATTATAAAAAACAAAGACAGGAAAAGGTTCTTACAGTCACTTGAGAATCAGAGACAAATTACAGTCTCTTACTACAAATATTAAATAATTAAATGGAATATTTTTTTGAAATGTAATTATTTACAATTTAGGTTATGCAGATGCACATTAAATTTCTTATTTTAATCTTATACTATGATTGTCTATGTTTGACTATATAAATATATTTACTGGTGAAGTGCTCCAGACACTACGTACTCTTGTACGCATTTAATCCATTACTTGCAAATAAGGAACAGTGAAGAATATCTGTCAATGTGTCTGAAAGATGAATTTAACTTTTTCCATATGGTTGAATTCCACTGTGTTACAGGAACACCATTGAAAATTTGCATGAAATATGTTACTGTTGTGCATATAAGAAGGAAAATTCAGTGGCTTTCTTCACAAGAGACAAAAAACATGAGAACTATTTGAAGGTACTAATTTTTAAAGCACTTTTTACATAGAATCTTTGCATTGAATTACAGCCTTGACAACTAAGATATATATCTGTTGTCATCACACACCAGCAGTGTGATTCAACAGTATGGGCCTGAACGCCAGATGTGAAAACTCAAATATGAATGAAACTACGTGCCTACAGAAGTGCCCACAAAGCTGCATTTACACCTCCAAAACAGTACACTCCATTTTGGGATTTCTAGTTTTTACCAGGCAGGTAATTGTCATTGTGTCTGCAAAATTAGACACAGTTATTCAAAATGATGTCCTAGTAATAAATAATTCTGAAAAATCAGCTCTCCGTGATCTTTTAAGTAACCTGAATTAAGTGTTATTTTGTGATTGGAAATCGTGGGACTTATGATGTCAAACAACAGCTTTACGTCAAATGATAAGCACAGTTGAAATCTTGTCAGAATTACCTGTCTCGCCTTGCATTTAGAACTGAAGACTGTCCATTCACTATGGAATGATGAGTTATTGGTGGTGATGCTTTGGAAGTGGTGGAGGAGGTAGTAGAGGAGGAATTGTTAGTAGTGAGGTCTAGCCCTCCATGTTTAATGCCATTGTCTTCCATACTGTGAACTCCAGTCACTTCTTTCCATAACTGCTGAATCTCAGCAGGGCTTAAGCCAGCTATAAAATGAAAGAGAGCCCCACTAATATAACAAAATAAAGAGTTTCATATAATGAGCTCAGTGTTATTAATGGATTAATGCCAACAATAAAGCTGATGCTCTTTTTTTTCCAGCACAATCAACATGTAGTAAAACATAAATTCATTTTTCATCTGACAGAATCCAGGTAAGCTAACTGTCTTCTCTTGTGTTATAAACAGTCAATTAGAAATCAACAATTTTAATAATATTACATTCCTTCTGAAAACATTGTTCAAGAATCAAAGAGTGGAAGCTACAAAGAACCTGTAACTACTTCTTAAAAAGGAAAAAAAAAACAACTCAGCCCTAAGTACACTTCCAGACACGATTTCAGTTGCCCGCTTAATCAATTTTTTGTCATGGAAACATAGTACAATGCATCCACAGTTAACTCAGGTTTTATAATTCCTCTTAATCAAACATGTAACAGAAAACAGAAGAATATATTACAGTACTGGTACAAACACTGATGTTCTCTTTAAACGCTTAAGAAGAGCAGGGAGTGGGGGAAGAAGACTGGAGAAAGAAAAATTAGGAAACAAAAATGAAATCAGTGAGATTATAACAGGTTTAGCATTTGAGCAGAACGCATCTGACTTCAATTAATGACACCCACATTTAGTCCAGTTTAATATTTACAAAAATTGTTCCATTTTAAAATGAGTCTTAAGAGGCAAAACCAAAGTGACTACTTGGAAGAACAAAACCTCTACAGCACAGAGGTAGATACTGGTGACAGCTTAAGCTCCTCAGTACCACTCAGTGGAACCAAACAACTAGAAAGCCAACAAACCTGGCCCATTTACAACTCCCTCTTCACAGATGAAATTACATCTGGTGTCAACCATCAAATTCCTCTACTATTTTTTTTTTAGCCAGTCCTACTGTGGAAAACCAACCGGAGGGTTTGGCTGGGAAAAAGGAGACTCTGTCTCATCAGTCTCCTGCGGTGATGGGTAGCCATACAAAACTGGAAGAGCTCCTCAAAATTCTCTGCTATATGCACAGTATTATTCTGGAGTCTAGCCACCAGATCTTTCAGATGGAGCTTAAATTTGTTCTCTATTCCACTTGCATCCTGGAAACTTGTAGCTTCCAGGATTCATCTTCGGCCACAAACAGCAATGTCTCATAGAATATATACATACATATGTGTTATGGTTGTCTGGCACAAGTCGAGCAGTTTGCACAAAGTCATGGAAACTTTCATTATAATATACTTTTGCCTCAACTAAAGACTCCTAAAACACAGGAAAGAGAAAAGTCGTGAGCATTCTCTTATCTCACGACCAAACATGGAGCTAAGAGATTTTGAAAGATTCAGATTTCTCATCAGAAATATATACACCTTGAATTGCTGCTGATCTTTGACATCTCTCTTTTGAGGAACACTAAAATGTAGAAATGCATGAGAAGCCCAGAAAGCTTCTCATGAACAATCTGATTTCATGTCCAGATTTTTCAGCCTGATATTAGCTATCTAATTCTTTCTCTCATGTCTCATCTCAACAAGGGAAATTAGGTAAAACAGGCTCATGATACCTAGATCTCAAGGAATGTAGAATATTCAAAATGTTGATGTTATCTGAATTAAAATTTTGCTCCTTTTGTTTTATCAAAGAGCTCAAATTTACTGTCCTTCAGAAAAGGATTAAAATGTATCAATTCATTCAAGCTTTTCATTGAGGACAGTTTTGATTAGTAAACAAGATATATTAGAAAGATGTAAAGATTGTTTTTCAGTGTTTGGCAAATCTATTTATTGGAAAATGCTTAATTTTCAAGACATAAGAACTCAGACTGCTAAAAGAGATTCAGCAAAAAATCATGAAAAAGCACAGTAAGTTCCTTAATGCTTCTCAACATCTATCTCACCATGAAGTATACAAAGCTATTAAAAATAGAATCGTAGTGATTTACAGAAATAATAATTTCTGGAGGTAGTGTGGAAACAAATTGGTTGGAAGGTATGCATTTTTTAAAAACTAATGAAAGGAGTTTATTTTTAGACTACTATTTTGTGTCCTGCTTCTCTGCCTTAGAACCACCACCCATTGGCAAACTCAGTTAATAACAAAGTGCAAAAGAGTTGATTGGAATGTAAGTCTTAAAACTGGAGTTTATATTCTATTTTTGCAGCAAAAAGCTAGGTTTGAAGGAAGCAAGCAAAGAAGCCAAGCTCTAATTTATTGCTTTAGAGAGATGAGTAACGGGAGTGATGGCAATACTAGTTGTAATTGTTTAATGAAGATAAGCAATTACTGCCGTGTTCATGAGGTATGTTCCAGCAACACTGAAAATAACCCATTTTAGCATGGTAAATAACAGTTACCTGCGAATGTAACCACAAGTCAAAACGAAAAGTAATGTATTCATTTAGGTGGCGTTATATGCACAATATATTATTTCCTTTCAAGTCTTCCCTTCTTCCTTCTGTTGAACAAAATAAACTTATTTTTTACTGAATAAAAATCAACGCAACAACCCAAGCCAAGTATAAATCCATCTGTTTGGATAATCAGAGGGCAAACATACCATTGTGTCTTGCAGTGAGAAAATTGCCATTGGACATCATCAAACTGGACACTTGGGGGAGCTGAGTAAAAGCTGCCCCATGATCTGGATGAATAAAGGAGGGCTGGGGGCATCTGGTACAGTGGTCTTCCCCATGGGCCTGGGTAGCTGTTGGGGTACCCCTGCCTCTGCCTGAAGCTACTGCTGGAGCTCTGTCTCCTGACTGCCTGGCTCACCTAGGGTTTTTTAAAATCATAAAGAAATTTCTCTCTAGGCTCAGGCTGGTTAATTTTATCACTTCTTCAGAGCACTCACTCTGAAAGGATGGCTTTTAGGATAAAAGGATTAAGGGCAGGCACTTAAAAAGTATAAAGTTAATAAGCAGATTTGTAATTAATTGTAAATGATGGCAATTTTGTAGTTTCTGTGTCTGAAAAACTCCAACTCTCATTTTACAAGAGACTTGTAAAATGGTTGACAGATATTTTTGTCTGGATGTGAAAGCAAGGTAATTTTTAAAGTTTCATAGGTTGTGATAACCCTCAAAATATCCTCTCCACACATTAAAGAAGAAAGGATCAAGAAGAGGATGCAGACTGGGATAAAAATCAGGAACTATAATGAAAATACTGCTTCACTACACAGTTTACAAATACCAAGAATTTGGGGATTTTGAGGTTGGTTTTGTAATTCTTTTCACCACTATCTACTCTATTTTTATGTTTGAATAAAAATAAAACTATCACTTATAAAACCCATCCATGCATCTGTTTTTCATTTTCCTGCATGGCCTGATAAAAGCTTAGAGGTTTGGGCTTGTTTGTTTTTGTGTTTTAGTTTTTTTACTGTTGTCCTTTGCATTTTGCTGGCATCAATGCAACATTACATCTAAGTATCTCACAGCAAAACAATGACTTTGGATATGGCATAGAGGAGATTCTGTCACAAAACAAATCCTAGAACATCTGTATCTTATTCATCATACCTGACCATCAAGAAAAACATGATAAACATTCATCCTTTAAAAGTAGAAACTATACTTGGAGCAACTACTGTTTATACACTCAAATCTCACAGGTGTACTTGCAAATTATGTCTTTTCATACTAACAAATATGTCATGGTTTTTGTGTGGAACCATTTCCGGTAATGGGGAAGGGGCTGTAAAGATGGTTCCTGTAAGAAGCTGCTTGAAACTCTCCCTAGCTCTGAGCCAGACACACTTCTGAGGCTGAGATAATTAGGTGCCTCCACTATCACTTCTTAAGAAGTCGGATGAGGAGGCTTCTTTCTGTTCCCTCTTTCTTCCGTCTCTTCTCCGGCTTGGTGGTGGTGCAAGGAGTGGGAAAAGAGAGAGAAGGAACAATGCAGACTCCAATGTCGGTGAGGGAAGAGAGGAGGAGGTGTGCTGGAGCAGAGACTCCCTTGCACTCTATGTGAAGCAGAGATTTGTATGCACTTTGTTAAAGACCCTGCATCAAGGGTGACTATGGCCAGGGGAGGCCGCATCCCATGTGAGGGACCCCGTATTTGCAGAAGCTGTAACTGTTGGGAAGAACCCACATCAAAGAAGTTCATTAAAAACTGTGTCCTGCCGGAGAGACTCTGAATGAGAGCAAGGGAAGAATATGAGAAGTCGTCCTCCTCTCAGAAGAGATGAGAGACTGACCACATACCCCATTCCCTACCCCTCTGTTCCATTGAGATGCATAGAGATATCAGGAGCAGTGAGCTGAGCCCGGGAAGAAAGGAGGGATGTGGGAGGGAGATTACTTAAAGTGCTGGTTGTAATTTTCTCATCATCTTGCCCTGTTTTTGCTTTTAGTTCTGTTCTGTTTCATGCACGTAGTAGGATAAACTTTCCTTACTGTCCTCTCTAAGTTGAGTACTGGAGTCTGTTTTGCCTGGAACCATAATTGGCAGTGAGCCCTCCCTGCCCTTGTCTCAATCCACAAGGTCCTTGGTTATCTTTATTTCCTCCTGTCTTGCTGGGGCCTCTGGCACCCTGAGGGTGGGGGTGGATGGGGGGTAGTGAGCAAGAAACTGTCATGGTGCTTCATTTCTGGTTGGGCAAAACCACAACAAAATGCAAAACCCATATTCTCTTTGTCACTAATAATTTGTGGTTTACAGGACTCTTTATGACCAATAACTTACAAAGATGAATCCTGCTCTGTTTCTCTGTTTTATAATTAAAACCCATCGTTTAAAAAGAACATTCCAGCTATATTTTAGCTGTAAAAGTTTGCATTGTAAAAATTTCTTTAGTACCAATCATTTTGTCATGATTTCAGTTATGCTTAATTCTTTGAGTAAAAGAAAGTTCTTAAAAATACTCTTTACTAGTTCTAAAAACTATATGAAAAAAGATACTATTTTTTCTGTGTTTTTCTACTCGAAGTGAATGAATGAGTGTTGCATTGAACTAATGAATATCAATGCAATTGGGTAGGAGTGCCGAGGGAAATCTATGGGGATTGCTTAATGTGAGAGAAAACCTGAGGAATTCCTCTTACAACAGATGGCACAAGAGGAGGTTGCAGAAGGTAAAGCTGTTCTGAGGGAGGTTGTCTTTTAATTGATTTTTTTCCATTCTGGGCCGATGTGGCTTTGTACGAAAGGAAACATTACCAGTCTTACATGCTTACAGCATTACCAGTCTCACATGTCCATGAATCAACCTCCCCTCTGCAGCCTCCCCTCGGCTATTCTCAAATAAAAATATTTAGTATGATAGCTCACTTAGGACTCTTTCTTCTTCTTGTAATTTTTATGACTTTAGATATGTTTGGGTCACAGCTTTTCTACACAGTATTATGTATAGAATTTACACATTAATTGGAATCTCTGCTTCTCAGGGCTTAAAGGGTTTAGTGAGTAAGTCTTTCTCGTGCTTTTCTTCCAACTTTTTTTTCTTTTTTTTTTTTTTTAACTCCAGTATTGTCTATATCCTGTGTATTCTGCTCTTGTTCACCTACTTGCCGAAGCTTCAATTTCATAGTTTCTTGTAGCCGAACTAGATACATGCATAAAGACAAACTGAAAGCAGTGTTACCTGTCATGAACACAGTCTAAACAATGCTCATTGCAGGACTGGAGAGTCAGAGATCTGAGTATTGTCTAATTTTTATAACAGACATTTAACTTACCTCTCTGTGGTAACATTAACAGAAACACATACCTCACAGGTTATAGACAGAAGTTATCTTTAAGATGGGAAGTCTTTGGTCTAATCTTAAAATGTATGCAGCATTTATCTCCAAGTTAATTTACTTTTCAAAAGTGCATGCCCCATTTTCTTTCAACCATGAACGTATTTGTGTCAAATAGTGGAGTTGGAGCTCATTTTCAGCATTGAGAAATCTTGATCAAAGTGACAAAGGGAAGATTTTTTTTCTGAAAAGTCTTTACTACTATTTTTCAGTCATAATTCATTACTATTGGAACCACCACCTTCAAAACTTGTCATA
Organism: Colius striatus; assembly: GCF_028858725.1. Lineage (NCBI taxonomy): Eukaryota > Metazoa > Chordata > Aves > Coliiformes > Coliidae > Colius > Colius striatus. Next base: position 180,032,799 of record NC_084759.1, on the reverse strand, counting down.
TTTAACACATTTAATATAAAGGGATAGCAAAGAGAATGAACCCTAAGGTTTATCCCTAAATTCACACGCCCTAAATTGAAAACTCAAAGTGCTTTTCAATGCCAAACATTTTCTTTTCTTAGAAAGAAAAAAAAAGCAAGTTTTATAATCTTTACTATTACTATCTGATACATTTTAAATTTGTTCACTTACATTAAATGAAAAGATAACATTTCCACTAAATCAGATTTCAGTAATTCCTCAGAGAAAAGCAATGGTGCTTGAATTGTGTTGCTATTACAAATTGTTTTCAGCACATAAGGCTAATAAATATGCACGTTATACCTACTAAAAAACACTCAAAAGTTGTTTTTCTCCATAAAAGTATACTGTAAAATTTACCAGCCTAAAGAAAATTTGGTAATATGAGTAAAAAAGTTATAATAACAAAGCATGTTTAAGTGGCATAATGGGAAAATGCTAAAGCTCAGATGCACATGAAATGGCTAAAAAGATGAGAAGTAGAAATTACGCCAATCACATATTACTCTAATACCTTGTGGCAGAGACTGGACAGGAAGAGCAGACTGGCCAGGTGGGATGGAAATGAGTCCCTGACGCTGAAGGTTCAGCAGATGTTGCTGCTGCTGAAGTTGTTGCATCTGGAGGAGCTGCTGCTGGAAGACAAGCTGCTGGGCTGCCAACTGCTGCTGCTGCTGCTGCTACAAAGAGAAAGTGGGGGGAAAAAAAGCAAATGCAGCAAAAAGTAAAGTGTGCAGTGAAGGTTAGAAAGCCAAAAACGTAAAATCAACTTCTCTCCCTTTAATCTCAGTTATTAAATAATAATGCTATTTGTAGAATACTCAGGCAGTAAAAGCGTTTGAAATTTTCTGTTACATTCATGCAGGCTACTAGGCATCGGGGAAAATGGCAAGCTGAACTTAATGACACAATAAAGAAAAGGGTCAAGAGAAAGCATGTAACAGCTGCTTCAAACAAAAAAACCCCAACCAAAACCAAAAAAAGCCAAGCTCATGGCAGATGATAATAA